>NW_024879371.1:141066-206771 GCF_018340385.1 Cyprinus carpio
TACGTATTTGCTACCTGTAAGTGCCAGCTTTTATATGTTTCGTTTTGCTTAGAATAATTCAGCACATCTCAGAAAATTAAAAAAACATGACTTGTAGTCTGGAAAATATGGTATAAATTATTTTGTGGACCCCTTTGCTTTTGGTCCTGAACCCCCAGATTGAAAACCCTTGCATTGTAGCATATTGTTTTTTTTGTGTGTGTGCATGTGCAGATAATATTAAGACACATGACATGACTATTGCATAGACAAGAATGCCATCTTTTAAAATTTTTATGCTAATTGCAGTTGAAATAAAAATAAAAAAGCTTAAAAAGTTAAGCTCCAACAGGTGAACATAATAATGTGACCCAACTAAACTAAATTGTTTGTTGTTTTCACTGTTATCCACCGTATTATAATGAGTGACATTTCTTTTATTTTCATGGTTTTTGTGTGAACACATCAGTTTCTTTTTAAGTTATTTACAAGTACAAAAGAAATTGCATTGAAATAAACAACATGAGATTTAATTGAATGCAGCCCTAAGAGAGTGTTTATTTTGTCCAGAAACAGTATAAATGACGTCTAATGAGACTTTATAAGACGTTGAAAATACGTCAGAAATGACCACATCTGAACTCAATTTTTAACCTCCAGGGCGATCCTGTAGACGTCGATATTTGAACGATCAAAGGCGATCGAAAAAAAGACATATAAAAACTTTAATTCTGGCTCTTCAGGGGCGTCATTTCAGCGTCCGACAAAGGCGGCCTGAAAAGACGTCGTTTGGACATTACTTTGCTCAGTGGGTAGCAGAGTCATGGGTCTGGGTTGGATAGCACTATATTGTAGACAGATTGCGATGCGTCTAATAAACATGCGCTAAATTAAAACCATTACATTAAAATACATTTAAAACAGAATGTTCAACGGCGTGCAGATCCTGCGTTTATGTCGGGCTGGCGAAGCGACAGCAGCCAGCGGACTTATAAGCTCACATAATGTACCATCTATAATAACGGGAAGCATATCACGTTTTTATGACGCATAATGTATGTCGTTTATACTTGAGAAAAAGATGTCGTTTAACGAGAAAAAGATGTCGATTTTCTGACCATAACATCTCGTTAATGCGAGAGAAAAATATGTCATTTAACGAGAAAAGATGACGTTATTCACGACGCGGCATCTCGTTATTACGACATAAGTAGTGGAAAAAAATAATAATATGTGTGTGGCATAATCGTCACGATGCGATGATCCATCTCTATCGTCCACTTTTTTTCCTCCAGATACAGCGTAATTGGCCACACACGCACCGTTGTTATAATGCATGCTAGTAGGTCATATCCATAAAAACAACATTTTTCTTGCCTTTGTTCAGCAATTTGGGAATGATAACATTTGGGCGCACATTTATGACAGTTATCTGTCTGTCAAAAGGCTACGATGCAGGTGAAGTTCGGGTCGACTGCTTCATCCACCATATCATGATTGGTTTTACCCTGTCTTTGAGCCTTTAACGGGTTATTTAAACTACACTTGGACCGTGAGGAGAAGCTGGTGAGGTTTGAGTGAACGCATGTTGTGGCTAATAGATGGCTTCAGCTTAATGCCAAACTGTGGCTCATAACACCATGCCTGTTACAGAAAACAACTTAACAATCTATCAGAAAGTTTTGCAGGTTCTTACTTGCCCCGATTAACATTTATTCTTTGTGTGTCAGTCTTAAATCAATGGTTCTCAATTCCCTATGACCCTGAGTGAACACATCCACTGCCACTTTTTCAGATGTCACAGACTGGAAACATTTTTTGACTCCCTGACAAGATATTTCTATGGGCCCCCTACCCATTAAAAACACTATATCTATGCTTTTGGCCCTTATGAACAATTTTGAAATCGGTGTTAAATGTGACTTTTAGGTCAATTGGTCTAACTAGAATTGAGAATCATTGTGAACTAATTCAGCATGTTTTGAACATTTTAAACTGCACTGCCAGTTTTTGAAGCCTGGATTTTCTTTCAGAGAAGCTGTGTTAAAAAACAGCATGTGGGATCAAATCCGGGTTGACCAGGGGAAGAAGAGAGTTCTATATGTGCCTGTATATGCAGGAGCTGCTGTCCAGACACAGATACAATATAAACAGACAACCACATATGTACCAGACAAAATAATCAAGGTAGAAGTTTTTTCCTGCTAATTAAACCTCTCACCCGAGAAGTCCATCAATTCTTTAATAAAATAAATAGTATGATACCATATCCACAGAACCTCAAAGTTGAGTGAGAATATGACTGAGAAATAAAATATGAGGAGTCAGCTATCCCTAAGAGAAGAAGCCCTACTGCAACTTCAGAACCTAGAGATGACAACATGGAGGAATAACACAACTAGATTTTTGTGTTTCCAATCTCACTTGTCAGGTTTCCTCAATTGGGCTTGAATGAACTTTAATGCTATCATGGAATGCACATAGGATTGCAGGTATTTCTAAACATGCACTTTCTTTTTTTTTTTAGTTTGTACGCTCGTAAAGCATGCAAACTATATACCAAATCATTATTTTTGTATAAGCCCAGCACCGTATCAAGCTACATGGCAGATTTGTATTATCTCTATAGTCTAGATCCCAGCCATTTCTTGCTAGAGGTTGAGAAGCTGCCCACAACCTTTTTTAAACCTTTCTTCTTTGTTTATATGTTAATTATGGTACTGCTGTTGTAGGAAAGAGATACCAAACATCTTGGCTGAGGTGGGTGTCAGCAAAGATTTCCGAGGAATAACTTCCACAGGCCTCTGTGTGGTTGCTGATAGCAAGCGCTTAAGATGTGGGGTCCCGTCTGACAAGAACATCAAATAACATTTCAGGACAGATCCCCTTTTCTTGTGCAGGAGGAGACAGAGGCTGAAGTGAAGCGGGATGAAGTACCTTGCTGATCATTATCCAGACATTACACGTGCTTTTTTGATCAGTTGTAAATTATGACTCCTCCACACTACTTTAAAGAAGCCAATATTACATCTCATAAATGTCAACAAGACCGTTATTCCTCGAAGATAAAAGGTTTCTTTAATAATACCAGGAACAAGACATTCATCATAAAAGCTAACATTTATTACATATTTCTGTGAACAATAATTGTACAAAAATATACAAATAAACAGCAAGTCTTTTGAAAATAGGCATTATGAATTTGTATTACAACAATGCTGTAATTTGAGGTATAAAACTGTCAATTAAAGCTTTAATAAAGTGCTTATCCAGTGCTGCATTTGTACTTCAAAAAAGTTGAACTTGACACTTAAACAGTGATATTTGTTATATAACTTACATTGTATATAATAACTCTGATTAAAGCAGAAAAAGTGCTTATTTGTTATATAACTTACATAAGTCAATAACTGAACAGTAAACTTTTGAACAGTTATAACCTTTTTATATACTGATATATTAAAAGAGTATATTTACTGCTAACATGTAACAAACACCAGTAACTACTAAAGAGCTGCTGATAGTAGTGCATATTATGAAAACTTCTTAACGGGTGACACTTGTAATCAGGTATACAAACATTTTCTTCCTACAAATTTTTTCCGCCACTGTATTTAATCTTTGATAAGATCACCAAAAGCAGACACACAATGCACCATCAATTCCTGTGACTCTGTAGGTGTTTTCCTTGAGTTGTCTTCCTCTGCATTTCACACAGGTGTTGGCATTTCACTGCCACTGCTCAAAGGCACACTTTGCATGCAATGAGACTCTGACAGCAAACTGCAAAACAGGATCATTCATATGGGCCCTAGAAATTTAAAATATAAAGAAAAATTACTTGTTAGTTTTTTTTTCATAATATTTCTGGGATCTTAATCCAGAGAGAAGAGAGGAAAGTATTACAGTTTAATTCACAAAATACTATCCTGGCTATCATCAACAAATCTTATAGAGACTAAATTCTCTTGTTAACAAACCTTGCAAATTATGCAAGCAAATGCATTTTTTAATAGCTGCACGTTCTTCGTCCGTGAATGTAATAAAACGCCTCATGCCAGCGCCAGCTCAGATAAGCTGCCTCTGATGGCCTGTGCAACCTCTGACAGTTCTTGGGATGCCAACACCAACTCTTTAATTCTTTCTAAGATCTGTGATAGCTGGCTGTCATCATCCCGTTGGCTGAGGAAAGAAGTTACAATAAGCACACCATGTTTTTCAAATATTTAAGTCGGTTACATGTTAGTAACTAACATGCTCCAAATATCTGCTATTTTACCTTAATCTTCTCCTTTTGGATCTCATATCCAAGAACTGTTGTTCAGGCACAGCAAAAACCTTCCTAGAAATTTTGTTTCCAGTAAGCTGACCCTGGGGAAATCATTCGTATTTTAAAAGGATGAATTATGTCAAGATTTTATAATAGGAAAACAACACTACTAAAATGCAGACACCAAAACAAGCTGCTTTCAGTGTGCTTTTTGCCCTCTATCAAGGCTTCATCAATCGGAACCTGATAATTTGTCTTTAACTTTTTGAGGGTCAGAAAAATTCAGGTCATTTTAATGTGTATCATATTTTTATGTGAATTAAACCCTTAATTTCAATTTTTTTTTTTTTTATTATATTTATATTGTTTAGGTGTATAGAACTTTTTTTTTTTATCAACTGGTTATCACATTTCTCTGACCTTACTGGTGTTTTCATTGTTGATTTTTTTAAAACAGTTTTTCTTAGATTTTTGGTTCCCTCTGTAAGAATTTCAGCTTGTAGTCATAATTTCATCTTTCTTGCAGTTATGCTTTTCATGTCACCACAGTCTTCTCCATTTTCCACTCAGTCCAGATCAGCAAGAAAACATTCCTTGAAATGAAAATATGTTTAGTTAAATATCCAAAGACCACCCGAATCTTCCGCCATACAGCCTAGACCTAGGGAGAATGCAATGCCAACATACAGTGTAGTCACAGTATATTTCTTCTGATTCAGGCAGACATACCAAGTTGTTGGAAAAACCTTGCATATTAGTAAACTTTGAACTGATAACATATGCCATTTGCTAAGGTCTTTAATTTTTTGTTAAACTCAAAAGAATAAACCAAAAACTGTAATATTGTTCCCATGGACAAAACGGAACACCACAAAAGGTTTTGACATACTGGGCGCAGATATCAAAGATGCCTGCGAGCAAAAACCAGTGGTCGTGATCAGTCAAGAAAAGTTTATTGTGACTCAGATCCTGGTGAAATGGGTCAAACTTCGTGTCCCGGTGATTGCAATTTCGCAGAATCTCTAGAACTTTGTAGAAATGTCCTCTAACAACAAAGATTCCACACTACTAAAAAATCCACTATCCAACGCAGAGATAGCAATGTTAAGTATCATGCGTGATGTAAACACTGGAACTACTCACCTTAAAGTAAAATTGATAGTTGTCTATATAAGATTATATAGTTTTGCTTAATTGTAACATTTTCTAATAATTGGCACAGATGGCCAAATTCGGCCCTGCAGGCTCACTGTCCTGCAGTTTAGACCCAACTGTGATAAAACTCGCCTGCCTGTAGCGTTCATTAAGACAGAGATTAACTGGCTAAGGTGTGCTTGATTAGGGATGCAGCTGAACTTTGCAGGACATTGGCCTGGATAAGGCAAGGTTTGCCCATCACTGCAGTGGCATATGATATATACAGTGGGTACAGAAAATATTCAGAACCCCTTAAATTTTTACTCTTTGTTATATTGCAGCCATTTGCTAAAATCATTTAAGTTATTTTTTCCCTCATTAATGTACACACAGCCACCACATATTGACAGAAAAACACAGAATTGTTGATATTTTTGCAGCTTTTATTAAAAGAAAAACTGAAATATCACATGGTCCTAAGTATTCAGACCCTTTGCTGTGACACTCATATATTTAACCCAGGTGTTGTCCACTTCTTCTGATCATCCTTGAGATGGTTCTACACCTTCATTTGAGTCCAGCTGTGTTTGATTATACTGATTGGACTTGATTAGGAAAGCCACACACCTGTCTATATAAGACCTTACAGCTCACAGTGCATGTCAGAGCAAATGAGAATCATGAGGTCAAAGGAACTGCCTGAAGAGCTCAGAGACAGAATTGTGGCAAGGCACAGATCTGGCTAAGGTTAAAAAAAAGCACTTAAGGTTCCTAATAGCACAGTGGCCTCCATAATCCTTAAATGGAAGACCTTTGGGATGACCAGAACCCTTCCTAGAGTTGGCCGTCCGGCCAAACTGAGCTATCGGGGAGAAGAAGAGCTTGATGAGAGAGGTAAAGAAGAACCCAAAGATCACTGTGGCTGAGCTCCAGAGATGCAGTCAGGAGATGGGAGAAAGTTGTAGAAAGTCAACCATCACTGCAGCCCTCCACCAGTCGGGGCTTTATGGCAGAGTGGCCTCGACGGAAGCCTCTCCTCAGTGCAAGACACATGAGAAAACACCTGAAGGACTCCAAGATGGTTTGGAATAAGGTTCTTTGGTGTGTTTAGGACTTTTTATAAATTTTTGGTGTTAGATTCTAAGAATTTTGTGTATAAGATTCTGTGGTTTGTTGTCACCTGTCAGATATACAGTCCCAACAGTGAAGCATGGTGGTGGTGGCAGCATCATGCTGTGGGGGTATTTTTCAGCTGCAGGGACAGGACGGCTGGTTGCAATCGAGGGAGAGATGAATGCGGCAAGTGCCAGGGATATCCTGGACGAACACCTTCTCCAGAGTGCTCAGGACCTCAGACTGGGCGAAGGTTCACCTTCCAACAAGATAATGACCCTAAGCACACAGCTAAAATAACGAACGGAGTGGCCTCACAACAACTCCGTGACTGTTCTTGAATGGCCCAGCCAGAGCCCTGACTTAAACCCCAATTGAGCATCTCTGGAGAGACCTGAAAATGGCTGTCCACCAACGTTTTACCATCCAACCTGACAGAACTGGAGAGGATCTGCAAGGAGGAATGGCAAAGGATCCCCAAATCCAGGTGTGAAAACTTGTTGCATCTTTCCCAAAAAGACTCATGGCTGTATTAGATCAAAAAGGGTGCTTCTACTAAATACTGAGCAAAAGGGTCTGAATACTTAGGACCATGTGATATTTCAGTTTTTCTTTTTTAATATAAATCTGCAAAATGTCAACAATTCTGTGTTTTTCTGTCAATATGGGGTGCTGTGTGTACATTAATGAGGAAAAAAAATTAACTTAAATGATTTTAGCAAATGGCTGCAATATAAGAAAGAGTGAAAAATTTAAAGGGGTCTGAATCCTTTCTGTACCCACTGTATATAGGTGATACGTTTTGTTTAAAAAAAAAATATCTAAATCATTACCTGAAATATATGGCCAATCTTTTCAGTTGTCATATCTTCGTCCTTCAAAGTTACCCTCTTAGGACCCTTGAAAAGTTGTGTATGTATCCAAGGCTTGCTTTAAGGGAAGTTTCCGACTGAATTCTCCGGCATCCGCACTCTTCCGTTTCCATTCGTCCCGGCACGTGAACTTCCGGGTCACAGCTTACTTAAAAAATCAAAATGTCATATTCCATTTTTAGGCCAATATTCTAAAATCCATTATTTAGAGTAGATTATGTGTCTGGCACAATAGAAAAATATAACTTTAAGTAAATATTAAACAAAGGCAATAAAATTATAAATTAAAAAATTATTCGTTTTTTCGTTTTCTTTTTTTTTTTTTTTTTAATTGAAAACTGATTTGGAATGGATGGAAGATACCTTGATTATACATGGACCTGAAATCTACCTGATTAAAGCATGTTCACAACCGAAACATAATTAATTGAGTTGTACGTACATGTTTCATTTTTGTAAATTCAAAGACCTGCCATGTTCATTTTTTTTTTTTCAGTGTAGGTTTTCATAATAGTCTACCTTATCACGGACAGCAACAACAACAATAAACAAAAATAACAATATAAAATAATAATAATAGCCACAGTAGTGGAACCTGTAGTCGTCGTAGGCTAACACAGTGCAAACCAAGATGATTAAAAATACTTCTGATCGGGCCACACAAAGGTCAAGCACATGAAGCAAAATATTGAAGAAAAATTTATAGGCAATAATATGATTGTTTAAAGTTAACAAATAAACCAAATCAAACAGATAAAAAGGTGACTGAAAGAGCAATACTGGCAATTAGCACAAAACCTCTGAGAAATTGGAGCCCCAACTTGTAAAAGTGCTGAACAGTAGGTCAACATAACTACAATGCGTTCTTTGATTCACGGTCTTATTCTGCCCTCTAGTGGCTCATATTGAAATTAATACAAGCCTTAACATAATGAGACTTATGTCGAAATAACGACATAAGTCGAAATAATGAGTTATTATGTCGAAATAATGACTCTTGTCGAAATATGACTTAATATGTCAAAATAACGAGTTATTATGTCGAAATAACGAGTTAAGTCGAAATAACGACTTAATATGTCAAAATAACGAGTTATGTCGAAATAACGACTTAATATCTCGAAATAACGACTTACTTTGTCGAAAAATACATGATTACTTCTAATAATATGTGGAAAACTAACGAGTTATCATGTCGAAATTAACGAGGGTTATGTTGAAATAACCGAAGTTATTATGCGTCGAAATAACGACTTAATATGTCGAAATAATGAGTTATGTCGAAATAACGACTTAATATCTCAAAATAACGACTTATTATGTCGAAATAATGAGATATCCCCCCCCCACACCATAAGTTTCCTTTTTTTTCCACCATGTGGTTCAGGGCTTCCATAGGTTTCAGCCTGTTCAAAGTGTGTTAATATTAGCGCTTTTAACTGTCATTATTAGCCCTTCATGGATTCAGTCCTTATATGTATTATATGTAGCTTATTGTGAATATATAAACCATCAGTTTCTGACACGGAAAGCTAAACTGCACCTGCTTTTTAGAGCTTTTTGCATTTCAGCTCGAGCTCGACATGTTCACGTAGACAAGAGACGGCAGAAAGTGCATCCGGGTTTATTTTTCTCTATTTGCAGAAACACAACGTTTTTGTAGATATTTATGTGAGTGTACACAAAAATAAGGCTACCCCATTAACAGTCCTAATGAAATATTAGCCCCTACCAGTTGACCCAAAAATGGACGGGCGTACATCAAGTTGTTTCCAACTGTTTATGAAGAACAGAATGAAGGGATCACACTGGTGCCTCTATTACATAAACTTCCACCTCTCTGCACAAACGCTTAGATATATGCCTAAAAGTGCACTTTTAAATCTTTAAACTAACATTGTAATATGCTTTAAGTGTTTTTTATCTACAGATTTTATTTAAAGCAAGTTGTGATGATTTGAGAAGGCTAAATTGATCAAACGTGATCAACTCAGAATTAAAAAAAATAAAGTTCCAAACATTTTTCTAAACAAAATAATAATGAAACAATAAGAAATATAACTTTTCAATTGAAAACAAAAATTTACTATTTTAAATGGCAAGAGAGACAAGGGCTCCAGTTGGACTCGGGCCGAGGATACTGGTAAAGCTTCTTTAGGGACTTGAGGTTTTGAGGGGGAGCCGTGCAGGGCTCTGGACTGATTTCTCTTGCGTTTGGAAACAAATGTTTGTGAATCAGGTTTGTTTTCTAATTAAATGACAAATTTTTATTTTTATTTATTATTAATGTTATTTATTTATTTAATTTTATGGATTCCCCAGTCTTCTGGATTCCCCCATCTCCGCATGGCCAAATTCTGTACACTAAACCGAATAAAGTGATATATTTCTTGAATCGTCGGACATAATTTTTAGGCATGTCATGGACTCTGTATATGGCAGTCCCTCCAGGATTTTACGATTGCTGAAATTATCAATAGAATTATGCGCAAAAAGATCGCATAAATTTTCAGAATTGCCACAAATTTTCGCATAAATTTTTGGCTTAGAAGGCGTCCCATGAGGTCATCGCAGTGCACATTCAGTCAAAGAGGCCCTATGCGTTCTCAATCAGGACCGATTCACAAGAGCTACATTGGATAAACAAACCGAAAGCGGAGCGAATCCAGCGCTACTACTAGTTCGGGCTGGCGCAGAACCCGTTTATCTGCTCGAGCCGGAGCCGCGGGCTGATCTCGATCAACACCGTTATACACAGCGCTGGCAAATACAGTGAAGAAAGCAGTCGAATTCCCCACAGAATCAATAACATCTCTGTGAAATATTGTGAGAAGCATTCTGTTAAAGCTGATATCAGAACAAACACTACTGATGTGGAAACCAGGAAAAATATTGTTCAATAAACACAAAATCTCCACCATTCACCATGGATTTAACAGTAAAATACAGGGACAACTTGAGGCAGAAAAGGTCTAATGTTTTTCGAGTGATTTTAAATACTTCACACAACTTTTCCCAGACTTCAATCCTTTTAGAGTATTACCAAATTTGAAAGTTATTTTTAATGTGACGATATTTTTTCATTCTTAATAGGTTTCCCCATGTATATAACTAAAAGTTTTATAATGTAGGAAAGCAAACACTTATTCAAAAATAAAAAAAAAGATATTAAATGACCACTAGTAGATGTCTGCAGAGAAGTACTTATAGGCCATTTCCACTCCCTAATAAAGCCTATATATTTTTGTATTCATTAAATTATATTTAGACATTATGAACAACTCTAATAAAAGTACATTTTATCAGATGTAATATATTTATTACATCTGTAAGACGTCTAAAGATCTGGGAATCACCTGGGCTGTGGTACTCCTGCATGTAAAACTCTTGAGACCTTTTATCATTCTAATAAATGTCTATTTGACATCTGACAGGAAATATCTTAGAGACGTACGGTAGATGAACAATCCCTCTTAAAAATACATCTTGCATATGTTAAATGCAGACATTAGATGTCTCTGAGATGTACATGTGTGATTACGATGAGTGCTTTACTGTCAGGTGCTGGTGCCACCTTCTGTAGAATTTAATGGCACTACCCTACAGTGGTTCTCCAAGTCAGAAACCATAACAGTGTTAGAAGAATGTTCTCTGTGGTATATATTCACTGCAAAACAATAAGAAATGCCGCAAATAGCATCGCAAAAATTTGAGAAAGCCGCAGAGCAAAATCAGTTATTTTGATCGCAAAACATCACAAAAAAAACAAATTGTGAAATCCTGGAGGGACTGAATATGGGTATAAAATGTGTTTAAAAAGGGCATATAACGAATAAATATGTGTGACCTGCTGAAATAAACAAATTATTAAATTTAAGTTTCAAGACTTTCATGATTTGTGACATTATTGTGACTATAGTGCCAAAATATGTGTTAGAACTAGGCCTAGCCAATAACAAACAAACAATAAGCCACCTTTTCAATCGCCTATTTTTATGGCATAATGCACACATCCATAAAATGTGAATGAAAACAACCGTGCTCCACATGGAGAATCTGATCTCACCACAGTGCTGGAGGGATGCCGAGTTGCCATATCCTTCATATTGATATTAATTATATTATTACGTGATTTCTTGTTTGACTATTAATCAAGTTATGGCAAGAGTGAAATGTGTAACCTTATGTGCGCTTATGAGATATTAAAGAATCCTGTTCTACCCTGTATTTCTATTCCTCAAGATTAATGTCCACATATTATGTGTGTGTATCCAACCGTAATGATAAGACACTTGCCAGTGCTAGAGTAACTTGTTTTTTTGATAATGTTTTTTTTTTTTTTTGTGTGTTAATGATAAGATATTCTCTGTGAGAAGAAAAGTTTCTGCTGACATCCTGACATGAGATGAGGGGTCTTCTTCACCAGTGCTGACTCCTGCTACAATCACTGGAGATATGCTGGAGATGTTTATGTTCATATGTGGAGACTGTCTAAGTTTATCTAGGTTTTGGACCAATCAGATTTCTGCTGACCAGCGCTTTGACACAATTAGGATCTTCTGTCTGGAGTATAAAATTGTTGTTGATTTTCAATTGTACGCAGAGCGCCTATGAACTCCGGTCGAGAGTACTGAAGCTGGCTTCTGCTGAAGAAACTGCAAACTATTTTCTTCAAGTAAAATTATTATTATTAATTGAACTCATCAATGACTCCTGGTCTTCATTCATCATATCTGGTCCTTGGGTTTTAACTGTAATTCCCCTACACCATCATCAAATCTGTCTGTGGTTACATGAAGGAACAGATGAAACTGGGACAAACTAAATCCAGAAGAATTGTAGCAAATTTTAAGAAACCTGCCTCCAGTACTGTGTTTTGTGGCCCTTGTGTAAATATGCTGAAAAGTAAGGACTTTTCAAAAATATTTGTCATAAATGGATTTTATTTATCACTTAACCTTTGCATTTACAAGGCAGCTTTTTGGTCCAGGTACCTTTTACGCATTGTTTTCTCCGGTAGATGTGCAGAAAGGTTTCTTCAAGCTGCCTTGGAGATACAACCAGAGTTCTTTCTTGAATTTAATTTTCATTGTTCCACTTTCATCTGTTTCTTCATGTACTCACAGACAGATTCATGATGTTGAGATCAGATCTCTGTGTGGAGCACCGGCTGTTTTCAGACTGCTTGTGCATTAAAAAATCTCACTAAATTATTATTAAAATTAATGGCAAAATGAATGTTTGGAAATGTAAACTGATATTTTCTACCTGACACACTACAGCAAAATGATATAAAATAACTAATTTAACAGCCATTTCTTTGGGGTGAAAATAACTAACGCAAGCCTAACAGTAGTTGCACAGTAGTGTATGTATAAAGTATGTATGATTAAATTTGTTATATTTAAATAAGTGGTAATTAAAGCATGTAATGCGCTCAATACACTCAACTAAAGGATTATTATTAGGAACACCATACTAATACTGTGTTATGACCCCCTTTCGCCTTCAGAACTGCCTTAATTCTACGTGGCATTGATTCAACAAGGTGCTGAAAGCATTCTTTAGAAATGTTGGCCCATATTGATAGGATAGCATCTTGCAGTTGAAGTGAGATTTTGTGGGATGCACATCCAGGGCACGACAGCTCCCCGTTCCACCAGAAAACATCCCAAAGATGCTCTATTGGGTTGGAGACCTGGTTTGACTGTGGGGGCCATTTTTAGTACAGTGAACTCATTGCCATGTTCAAGGCTAAAACCAATTTGAAATGATTCGAAGCGTTAGTGACATGGTGCGACATCCCGTCTGGAAGTAGCCATCGAGTGACGGGTACATGGTGGTCATAAAGGGATGGACATGTCAGAAACAATGCTCAGGTAGGCCGTTGGCATTTAAACGATGCCCCAAATTGGCACATAAGGGGCCTAAAGTGTGCCAAGAAAACATCCCCCACACCATTACACCACCACCACCAGCCTGCCACAGTGGTAACAAGGCATGATGGATCCATGTTCTCATTCTGTTTACGCCAAATTCTGACTCTAACCATCTGAATGTCTCAACAGAAATCAGACTCATCAGACCAGGCAACATTTTTTCCAGTCTTCAACTGTCCAATTTTGGTGAGCTCGGCAAATCTGGTAGCCTCTTTTTCCTATTTGTAGTGGAGATGAGTGGTACCCGGTGGGGTTCTTCTGCTGTTGTAAATGTGCCCATCCCGCCTCAAGGTTGTGCGGTTGTGGCTTCACAATAAATGCTTTTGGACTGCATACCTCGGTTGTAACGAGTGGTTATTTCAGTCAAATGCTGCTCTTCTATCAGCTTGAATCAATCGGCCCATTCTCCTCTGACCTCTAGCATCAACAAGGCATTTTCGGCCCACAGGACCGTCGCATACTGGATGTTTTTTTCCTTTTCACACCATTCTTTGTAAACCCTCTAGAAATGTATTTGTATGGTGAAAATCCCAGTAACTGAGGCAGATTGTGGAAATACTCAGAGCCGCCTGTCTGGCACCAACAACCATGCTACACGCCAAAATTGCTTAAATCACCTTTCTTCCCATTACTCCTGACATTCAGTTTTGAGTTCAGGTGATTGTCTTGACCAGGACCACACCCCCTAAATGCATTGAAGCAAACTTGGGCCATGTGATTGGTTGATTAGATAATCGTGCATTAATGATAAATTGAACAGGTGTTCCTAATAACTCTTTAGGCGAGTGTATGTTTTAAGGGCTAGATGTTCACTGGAGGACACAGTCGTGGTGTGGTTGAAATGGTGAAATGCAGCTAAAACTTGACAGTAGATGAGAAACCTGATTGCTCCTTTGTAGGGTCTGTGCGATGAATCGAAAATCGCCAGAAAATCATGATTTTGAGCCGCGGCAAACCCATGTCTAAATCACCTTTATAGTATACATTTTTTTTCGCAGCCCTGACCTCCCGCAGTATCTCATCCGATCCAAATCAGGAAGGCTAACGGCCCTAGCTCAAGAACAGAACAGACTTGGCATATGCTCACGTAACTCCATATTCACAATAATCGCTGCGATGCGTGGTTTTTTCTGGAGGCACTGTTTCACGGATCAGTGCGCCTTGCCATTGCACGCGTAAAGGCTACAATAGAAACATGTAAAAATAATTACTATCTAGCACATGAGCATAGAGAGAAGCCATGAGATCATAGGGACAAAGTTTGAGAGAGTGAAATCGCTTTTGAGAGTGCGTGCAGTAGTGATAGAGATCGTGAATCACGCGACTATTTTAATGTGATTTCACATTACATTAGTCCCTCGTCCATCCGCTTCTGGGCTTCTGCACCGCATACACATACTCGCTGTATAACGCATCCGCAGACTAAGTAATGCGGTGGAACCTGTATAATGTATAACAAATCTATTTCAACACCTGAGGCACTGCTACAATGAGCTCTATGACCAATGCATGGCAAGAAATAAAAAAAAAAGTCCCTGGATTTATTCATTTATATTTTTTTTTGCCATAAACGTGCGAGACATTTTGTGTAGGGTCGCATTCCATTAAGTCGCCATGCGATTGTCCATGCGCGTCTCGTCAGTAAAAGGCCGGTTCTTTGATCAGCAAGTAAAATATCGATCACACTGCTTTCAAATGGAGCCGCCACTTACTAACTACACAGAGTCGTATCTCTCCTGACAAGCCACGCACTATCGCATTCATAACCGCATGCTATTATCTCCGATTATGATCGATAGGTGTTGAAATCAACACTCGAATTTCTGGAAATTATTTAGAAATGTGGCCAAGAAAATCAACAAACAGGAAGTTCTTGTAAAGTTCACTGAAATGATACTGGCATAGGATTTAGACTAAATTAATGTTTAGGATATAAATCTGTTATAAACAAAACAATGTTCTAAACTGTTATCAAATTATATTTGTGATGAATTTAGACATCGGATTTTGCAATAATATTCTTAAAATGTGTTAAGAATATTTTCTATTTAAAGAAATCTTTGTTGTCCCAACTTTAGAAAAAGGACGCTTATCAAAAGTGGGACAGCATGTCTTGACTATTTGGGACAGTCAAATGTGGGTTAAGAAGGTTAAATGCCATACATGTATTTTTAATAGTCGGGGGCTTATAATGCAGCAATATTTATTTGTTTTTAAGATTCAGATTCACAATTTTAGTTTAATTAGGACTGACAATGGGATCCTGGAACATGATGCAGTCTCATTGTGTGTCCAGGACTGCTTTGTTTTGTTATGAATGCTTGCTTCTGTTATGAAGTGTTTTTAACATTAGAAGAAAAAAAAAAAAAAAAAAAGAGAAAAGAAAAAGAAAAAGAAATGTAATATTAGAAGTTTATAGATATTAATAACAGTTTTAAAAGGCGTTCCATGTTCCAACCTTTACATCTTTTCAAAAAATGAATATTCTAATTAGTTTTGCTATCTTCATTAAGTTCAATTTACATTTTTTTTGTACTTCATTACATGCTTATTATTATTGTTGTAAATAACAAAATAATAAATTATTTTAAATAATATAAGATGTTATAAAATTGTTTTTAACATTCCATAAATTAACAGATATAGGTTACTATTTTTAGACCTATGAAGACAACACTGTAGTCCTACTAAATTAATTAATTAAGCAAACACAGCTATGCATATTTAACCAGGAGTGTTAAATGTGAAGTTTACTTTGTTAAAAAAAAAAGAAAAAGAAAAAAAACATTGAACATTTATTAGCCAAAACGTGTCCCAGATTTGAGCATGAGCTGTCCCACATTAGAAAAGAGGAATGCAACGATACAATTTTTTCAGAACCGATCCGATCCTATACAGAATATTCTGAGTATCTGCCAGTACCGATCCAATCCGATACCAGCAGAGTTTATTTTTTAATCAATGTAGAATTTCTATACTTCTCTGTGTTGACCTGAACATCACTCTTTTGTGTGTTAATCTGCATATACACAACTTCATTTTAATAATAAAAAATATATATATATAATCATAATTTATGACAAAAATACTATTATAAACTAGTTTAGTAGATAATTTAGCAGCAAAAGATACTCCAGATTCTAGAAAAATCACGGGTGCACAATGGGGTGTGCGATATGACGATTTTTGATCGTGGACTATAAAAATGTCTCCACGATCTGCTTTTGAATAAATATCGTAGTATCGTGCTGCAGCGCACATTCTATCAGCTGCAGTTCTGCGCTCCTTCAGGCCATTGACTGGCCAAAGCCACATGCATCCTCACAGCAGTGTTAACTCAGCGCCAGAGTTACTATCCCTCGTTATCTGCGTGTCTGCTTTTAACATGTTCTTATACTGCGCGCCGTTAAAGACCTGTGCTTTTTCTGGAGCTCCGCGTACAGCCGAAGCGCGTGTAATGCCAAAGCTTTGTCAAACAGCGCTCAAGCTTATCTGAATCTAAGCAATCTTTTTGTGCTAATACTGTCAAAATACACAAGGTTTAGTATGTAGACTCAGTTGGCTTTTTGTCTAAAATGGGAACACTAAACAGTTGAGAGAGAAAACGTGATACTGTCTATTAGATATATATGATATTCCGTGCAAAGGTCTTCCATACGACAGCAGGCCTATTACAAAACATGCGACTGTCATTAAAGGGATAGATCATTATTTACTCACTGTTGTCCCAAACCTGATAAAATGTTAATTTCTTTCTTGTGCTGAATACAAAAATAAGATATATTTTGAAGAATAATGCGGAATAACCAAAGAGTTGCTTTTCCACACTGAATTTGATAGTAGCAAAAAATACTCTAAGTCACTGTGGACCAGCAACAGTGTATTCTCAAAATAGCATTTATGTTCCTGTGGAAGAAGAAGAAAGAAACTCATTCAGGTTTAAAGCCACTTTTGAGTGAGTAATTTTGTGTGAGTGAATTGACTGTGAGATGATTGAATTTTTGTTTTTAGTTTTGATTTTTTAATTAATAAAACAACAAAACAAAGAGAAAAATCACTCACTTGACTGAAGAAATTCTAAAAATGTTCTAAGCAGACAGTTAGGAATCAGTTTATATAGTGCTCTTATTTTTATATTTGTTCCATTCAAAAAGAACTTTCTTGTAATGCTCTGCTAAATACAGCTATTCCCGATTCCCTCGTGAAAAATAAAGCACCAATTTTGTTTTATTATTGTCTTATTGTTTTATAGTTGTAATGTGTATCTTTATGTCATTTGGCTTTATAATCTTTTGTTATTGAAAAATAAGAACAAAGATTTTAGGTTAGGGTGTCTAAATTCTCTGCTCTTTTTTTAAACCTTGAAAGGCTTTGTTCACCTTATAATAGGGAAATTAGCTTTGACAGTGCAATGCTCCCTGAATCGAAGATATTTTAAAAGAACCCGATGATATCATGATATTTTTCCCATACCCCCCCCCCCCTAGTGCAATAATCATTTTTATAAAATCTACTGAAAATATTTTATTACAACAAAAGAGAATAAGTCTGTAATCTGATAAAAATGTTTACATCACTGTTCTTTGTATTGTCAGAAAATAAATTCATGACTGTAAAAAGTATAGGCTATACATGCCGTAATATAAAAGACAGTTTTCTGTATGTTTTAGCAAAGTAATAAAACAACAGCTGCCAATACCATTTTGTAAAAACGACCGCACTTCTGTTTATAGTGTAATGTTAAAATTTACGTTTCTCAGAGTGCTTATATGCTACGGTTTAGCAGTTTTTCTGTATTTGAAACAAAGTATTCTGGCAACCCAGCTGCCAAAATCCATGTGTAGTAAAATACTACATACTTTATTAGTAACAGCTGCTCTTATTGTGAAATCAATGCGACCTGTGGTATTACACGCTGATTAGAGAACATGCTGTCCTGACCTAGATGTGCATTACTCATCGCCGATATATATCGTGCACCCCTTACTAATTTTGAGCTATAGCTTACACGGCTAAATTACACTTAATTAAGTTTTTAAAATAAATAAATTTAAATTGTGGGCTGTCTTTAAAATAAACCTGATGGATTTATTTTAAATGGTGGCCATCATAAAAGAATTGATGCATTTAACTGAATATGTTTTATTAGTGCAGAATTTAGCAATATCCCCCTCTGTGTGGTGAAGTTCGTGCCACGCCGTCGGGTTTGAATCGATCTGTGCCCGGGATGGACGGGGACCTAAAAAACGGCCCTGGAACTTGCACTAGGCCCGGCCCGGTGTCAAAGCAATCGGTGTGCGGAAACATCAACACACACAACAATAAAGCCCTGGCATGCAGTGTCACAAGACTTTAATTATGGCCTCATACTATTACCATCCAAATTATAGCAATAGCCCTGATGTTGACTAGATGTTGAGCTGGAGTGGGGGTCTTTTCTCTGCTCTTGGTCTAAGCTCAACCTGAATAAACAACATGATGGAATGGAGTTTTAAGACTGAAAAAAAAAAAAAAACAGGTTTTTATATTCCAAGATACTCATGGCATAGAACTTATATATAAATGCTGTTATAACCAGCAGAGTATACAATCTATTACATTGCTGTCTTAAAATGAATTTATTACTTAAATAATAATAATAATGTATGCCATAAGTAATCTTATGCACAATAAGAATATCACATCTTAATGAAAATACACATTACAAATGTAACTTCTGTATTTAAACTCTTCAAAGTTTGTAAAAGCATTAACTGTAACGTTACCAACATTTTTAAAAGTAAAAAGCACAAACATGTTTCTTAATATTAGGTTACTGCATGTGGCATTTTGCAGCTAAAATGTTGAAGTTTAGCTGTTTGAATACTGTGATCATTAAAAAATGTAGCAACCTGAATATCGCTTTAACATCATCCCTAGCAACTAGACTCTCTTTTCTCCTCTCATGTTCCATACCTACTGTGCCCTGGATCTGCCTGTGGACCCAGCTCATCTTTATGTCACTCATGAGACATCATCATCATCACTGGGGGCATGTTGCTGCATAGCTGTCTGGCTCACTTCTTCACTGCTGCTACGAGATTAACTGCGCGGTGCTGCTGCTGTCTGTGCTGCTAATATTTCAGTTAGTTTGCTACATTTAGCGGGCTTCAGTATGCTTAATTCCGCTATTTTTTTTCTCTCGCCTTCTCAGCCCCAACCTTTTTTCTTTCATTTTTTTTACCCGCGGCCGCGCGTATGCATATTGGTTGTTTTGTTTCTGCTTCTTCTATCTAATGTCTTTTCTGTTGGTTTCTTCCTAACTCTTCCACTGCTTACCTTCCTTGGCGGGCCACGGCCACGTGGCAGCCCTGGCCATCCAACTTAAAGGTTGCATAGTACTGGAGTGTTGAAACACAGTTAGGGTGGGACTCCCGTTCCGGGAGAGTACGCCGTTCTGTGATTTCCCGATCAGATCAAAAGATGGATATGGCCAGCCCGCCCCTGATCCGGGCGAATAAACGCACCGAGTGTTGCGCTTCTTATGAGTTGCGCTGTTTCGTTCCGCATTTGCCGCATAAATGGTAAATCGAACATTTATCGAACTCTTATCGTTTATCAAGGAAATTTATTATCTTTATTGATTTATCGCCCAGCCCTATTATAGTATAGTTTATATTTATTTAATGTCAGTATCAAAGGATATTTTCATGGCAAAAACAATTTAAAAACTACAAATATAATAAATACAATAAAAAAAAAAAGCAAACAAACAAACACAAGTTATATCACACAAGATTTTTTACATTAACATGATAAAAATTCTAAAACTTTTCTTGGCAAAATTTGGCTTAACTCTTTAAGGGAGCCCACTTCATAAAAGAGTTTTCTCTTAAACATTAAAAGCTGGACAGTCCATTAAAATATGTTTAACAGAAAGGGGAACCTTGCAAAACATTCATGGTCTATATCGTCATAAATATCGTTATCTCAAATATTCTTGAAATATCGTGATATAATTTTGAGGCTATATCACCCACCCTATATCTTTTAAACAATTTTTTTTTTCATTAAAAACATTAAAGGTTTCTAAATATAAATGTATACATTTGATGGAAAAGAGGACACATTTAATAAGGTCAGAAAAAAAGCCATTAAAATGCCAAAGATGCCCCTGCAGATCACTTTAAGGAGCCACATATACCCTCATAATGTGAAAGTTATTTTTTGTCACTGATCAGAAGGTGCTCCTACATTTTTGACTGTACTACTATTTATTTATTTATTGGCTTATTCTCCCTTTTTTATTAATCACAAGGGTTCATTAATAATGCCTACATTATCACCCTCTCCCCTCCACCCCTTCCAAGCTAGAGTCCCCCAGTAGCCATTTCCGCCACTCGTCATATGAAACCAAGGCCCTGTCCCAAATGGCAACCTAAACCCTCACCTCTGAGTCCGCACTTTTGTGACTTAATGCCGCTTTGATTTTGGGTTGGAGTTTTGTTGGGGGGTTAACCCAGTTGAGGAGGACGGGGAGGGCCCGAAAGAGTGAGGGGCCAGAAAGACAGATAGAGTAAAGTAACAATGTGTAACCTATGTTCAAAATGAACGTGTCTATACTCTAAACCTTTATTTATTTAAATATTCTCTCCCCTAATTACAAATAGTGGAATTGAGCATATCCAAATCTTCTACTGAACACTACTGTTTTCGACGTCAAAGTGAAACCAAAAGTGATTTTTAAAAATGAAATCCCACGCTTACCGCACATCAGTAGAACAACCGGAAAAAATAATAATAAGGTCTTCATAATCATCCTGTTTTTTAACGAATGACGAAAATATGCCCAAGCGTGTACGTCTGCGGACTGCAAGAGAGGGGCGTAACTTGAAGTTGTCCAACTCACACAGAACCACGCGAGATGTCAAAACGAGATGCTGTTGGCAATATGGTCGCTTGCTGTGAGAGACAACGGTGAGAATATATTTTTTTCCCGAAATAATTGTTTAAATGGAAGTGTATAAGTCAGTTTCATACAGTGGTATTGTTTTGGAGTTAATAATCTATTAAAACTAAGGTGGAAATAAAATAAGCCAAAAAGGTAGCAACAAGCAAAAGGTGTAAAGAGACGCTATCCCCCGGTTTCACAGACAAGACTAACTGAACTATGGCCTGATCCTGGTTTGTTATTACATAATACAGCATATTTGAGATTGTGCTGTAAAAACACGTTTTATAATGCATAACTAACAGGGGAGCTCCATTAAGTACACGACTCAAAAGTATATATAATCCATATATACATCTTGAAGACGATTACTATAATGTCTATTTATGATAATCTTTGATAAGTATTGCAGATGAGCTCATCTAACAGACATGAAACAGGCATCTGATTGATGTGGTTGTGCTATTATGTAGAATTCACTCACTGTTGTCAACACTGCTTGAGATGAGTGTAAGTCATGTACACAAACAAATCTACATACAGTAACTAAATATAAGTTATCTATTTTATTCGTCCATTTGCAATATCGATAATTTAAGGGACATTTGTGTTGGATAAAAAGCGAGTTACATCAGTTACTAACTCAACATGTAAATGTAGTATATCACAGATAAATCACAGATGAGTCTTGTTTTTGTGTTGGTGTTAGTGGTGACGGATGAGATGTGTTTGTGTTTATCTGCTGAAGAGACACTGATGAAGAAATGCTGCCATCGAAGGATTTGTGTAAGTACACTACAAAAATAAATGAAGCATTTTAAATCTTAAATAGTATAGTTTATTTTAATTAGTGTAATTTTAAACAACTATTACAGCACTTTTCTTATTCTTGATTTCTGTGCATTTGCTGCAGATCTTTTGTGGTGGAGCAGGACCTGCAAGGAAAGGTGAAAAAAAGGAAAAACCTGAAACAAAAGAATAAATTAATGACTTTTTGTATTGTGTGTGTGTATTTTTGTAGGATGAGGAACATGTCTGCAGACTGGTGTGTGTACAGTAAGGATGGAGATGTTCACAGCAGCATCCTGGAAATGGTCCAGTGACACAGATGAGATGCTTCATCTCTCCACCTGCCCTTACTGTCTCATCAGGACCAGATGTTGCTGTGGTCTCTTCATCATCAGTGACCCCAGAGCAGCGAGAGGATCTAGAGAAAGACCAAAAGACACTGAGGATGTGATTTTGGTAAATTTTGTTCTGCTGGTTTCTGTTTATACAATGAAGGCTGACTTTCAGAAGCTTCAAGTGCATCATCATCAAAATGTGATGGAGCTTTTATCTGAAGTGATTGACAGTGCTCTTATTACAGGGGCCTACATACTGGTGGTTTTGAACCAGTTCAGTGGTGGTTTAGCCCACTACAAAAGTAATAAATCAATGCATGTATTTTTAAACTCTGTGTAAATGTTTCACAGGTATTGGTGCTCATGGAGAGCAGGCACACGATTGTTTGGAGCAGACACAGCAGCAGTCAGATTGTCCTGCATGTGTTCTTCTGCTCTTGCTTCAAGATTGTTTTTTTTTTTAAGCCGTCATCATGGTCTTTTCTCATTCCTGTTGCTCAATGACATCCCCAATGAGGGGAAAAGCAAGATTGTGAAGCACAGCGCAGCTGCAGAATTGGCACAGCTGTGTTGAGATGATAGTAGGATGTGAGGTTCACCATCTGTAAATACATGATTGTTAGAACAGTAAGTTTGAAATGAAGTTTTGTTTCTTCTGTTGTTGACTTGTCCATGTATGTATTTATTGTGATGCTAACATTTATACATTAGTTTAATAATTTAGACATGTTTCTTGTTGTCAGTAAATAAAATCTAAATATTTTATCCATTCATCTATTAATTGCTTGACTGAAAATTAATGTATTCACATCGACTGCATTTGTTCAACTAGTGTATATTCATGTATAGCTATGTCACGACAAAAAAAAAAATCTCGCTTCTTTTCCTAAAATGTCATTTTAAGAAAAAAAATGTATGTAATTATTGGTTGGCATTTATCGTTTATTATTGCATGTAAGTGTTGGGGTGGGCAAAAGATGCAATTCATTATGGGATAATCTTTATTTCGAGTCGAGTAGTAATCCTTACATTTTTTAGAGTATAAAAATCAAACAGTCTTCTCCCAAAGGTGAGATCTTCAATCGACGTACCCTTTGTGCAGATATTGCAGAGTCGTACTGGACTGTTGAGTTAGTGATGCTGTGAGGTGTTAGTGCATCTGTCCCTCTTTTATTATTATTATTGCCAAACTTATTACATAAGAGACCAGGGTAAGAAGGTTGTATCTAACAATGAACAATCATAATGGCATAAAACAAAATAAAAATTTAATGTGTTCATCATAGTATGAGATAATATACACTGAAAAAAAAAAACTTTAATGTGGATTTTGCACATAAAATAATTGACTAAATATTCAAGAGATAATGATTTTGGGTTTTCGTAATAAAAAAAAATGAATAAAAAATGCTTTAATGATAAAAACTTGACTCACATTAGTGGATTTAAAAGGCTAAAAACTTAAATTAACAGTATTGGCTATAATACCACACAACTAAAAAAGGCAGCCGTTTCTTCAATAAGGACCACAAACATGGGCAATTTTCTTCATTATCAAGATACATACAAATACATTAAATAAACCTGTCACTCATATCTTTTAAGTTTTTGCGTTTGCTTTAACTTCGTAAGTCATGATCAACATAGCGGATGATGATGATATCCAAATAGCATTCATGCTTCATACATACATACGCATTCAGGCTGAGTATGTACTCTTTTAGCGCTCGTTGAATTAGTACTTATTAAATGAAGAGTACCTATTGGAAAAGGGTAAGTGCCGGTTTCGAACACATTCCGACAAAATCTCGTTTTGACATCTCGCGTGGTTCTCTGTGATTTGGACAACTTCAAGTTACGCCTCTTTTGTCAAGTTATGCCCGTCTTGCAGTCCGCAGACAGACCCCTCTCCAAATATGAGATGTTGCTTAAGAATTAACTCCAGAAGATGGCAGTAGTGCAACATCAAGGATGATGGATGCTGTTGTTATAATAAAAAAAGTGTGTAACAGGAAATAACACTGAAATAGTGGGTTTTATTGCATTTTAAAATATTACAACATTTAAGTAACAGGGCAGAGGGGCAAAACACACATCATCACATTAGAGACATCAATATCGACGACAATGAAAAAAAAAAAACTTTTAGCGATACCTTAATTATACACAGAATAATGTTTGTTGTTTTATAGGGGTTTTTGTTCTTAGGTTTTTTTGAGATTTTTAATATTAAAAGGGAAAGGTATTGTGTTTGTTGGTTGGTAGAAAAATTTTAACGCAAAAAATGGGAACACAACCTGCATTTTTGGCATAGGGGCTTGCAGCCTTTTTATAACCTCTCTCTCTCTCTCTCTCTCTCTCTCTCTCTCTCTCTCTCCAGTGACAACAGTCTATGATGACAACAATGGCCATATCTAGAACAGTTTAGGGAATCAACGTCTTTTTTAATTCAATAGCTAGTAATATATTTATCTTTTTAAACTGCTGGTGTTTTACTGTACATTTCAAAACTATGATGAAGACCCTATTAACTTTTTGATTCAGCTCAAATAATTGCTAGTTCTGACTATTTGGTAGGCTACTTGTCAGCGCTTTCGTACCTGCTGCTTCATTGACAACCACATCCATTTGCACCCTGAATCTCTAGAATAAATACAGATAAGACGTATTAATGCACTGTAATGTCTAATGTTGTACTTACTTGATATCATACCTAATATTATTATTACCACTGTTATTATTATTACGCTAACTGTAAGCCTAGTATTATTTATAGCTATTAAAATAACATTGTGTTTCTTACTTGTTCGCGTAAATATTGTATAATGTACTCTGGGAAATACACTTTAAACTAAAGGTGACTTGAGTTAATGGCTTTATGTCGGCATTACATTGCTGTTGTATTGTAGCTATTCAATAACCTATGCTTCAGTGGACTGATGTAGAATCTTTCAATTTATTCTAGGAAAACTTCGTACCCATACTGAATTGTATAGCCTATCTGTATAACTGAATGAATGAAAGAAATGAGGAATAACACTCAAAAACTTGTTAAGCCTTTATTAACAAACGGATGTATACATAAAGGAACACCTATAGTGTCTTAATTAAGCCAACATTACTGCAACAACAGAAACGCCCTCCACCGCGCGTATAGGTTTTGTGCCGAATTCTGCACCATTGCCAGATTATGCATCCCCTCGTTGAAGTCGCTACCTGATAGCCTAAACCAAACCCCACCCCTTTTACTTGCCCCTCCCCCACCTACTCCTAAACCTATCAATGCTAGTGGGTGAATAATCTGACAGGGGTACAGAATTCGGCACATCGGCACTGAGTTTACCAAGCCCCTTCACAACAGACCAGCGCACTGTCCGCTTCAGCTCTTCTGGCGCTTTATTACGAAACGTCCAGCGTTTATTACGACAGCGTTTATTAGCCTATGCTTTGTTTTGCGTTTTGTTTGTGTTTAAATGTAGCCTTTACAAAATAGGAACTGTTGTTATTTGAAACCGTTCGGCGAAATGCCTAAATATAGCATGTTTTTTTTCTGTTTGAATGTATGGAGTCTGAGTGGTAAGTATTTTTATGGTTTCATTTCACTGTATATTGTCATAGGTCCACATACGTATAATTTTGTTATTATTTTCATCATTCATTAGAATGTTTTTTAAGACTTTACTTAATACATATCTTTGTTCAGGATGTTATTTTTTTTTTTTTTTTCTCAGCTATCATATTAAAGTGCGTAATCCATGGCATATTATTGAATTATACATTGAAATTTGTGAAAATTTGTTTTTTCAATTTTTAAAAAATAGATTAAAAATTACAACTCAAAATCTGAAATCTCCAAGTTCTCAGTAATTATATCTGTTTTTTTCATCAGGTGTGTTTGGTGTTGATTCAGTGAAGTCAGTGTCAGTGACGGAGGGAGAATCAGTAAGTCTAAATCTTACTGAAATACAGAGAGACGATGAGATAGCGTGGAAATTTGAAAACATTATGATAGCTAAAATCTACAGGAAGGACAATACGAGCAGGTTTTATGAGGATAGTGCTGATGGGAGATTCAGAGACAGACTGAAGCTGGATCAGACTGGATCTCTGATCATCACAAACACCAGAACCACAGACTCTGGAGAATATAAAGTCACCGGCAAAAGCTCAGGGATCCCACTCAACATCTTCAGTCTTACTGTCTATGGTGAGTAGAGAATTACTTACCCGCTTTTTTATACGCATCTTTTGACAATAATGATTTTCAGAATTATTACGACTTGTCAAATAATAGACAATCATGTGATGATAGATTTATATTCATGTGCATTATTCTCATAATTATATATATATAGATATATATATATATATATATATATATATATATAATATGATATATAGATATACATATATAGATATAGATATTTTCTTGTAACTTTGTTTTCAACATTCTATAACATGCTCTGCAACTTCATTTTACATGTAAATATCATTTGACAGACAGTTATTATAGCATTTTTATTCAACTAAATTAAATTTATCCCCTCGTGTTTTCAGTTCCTGTGCCTGTTCCTGTCATCACCAGAGACTCTTCACAAAATTCATCATCATCCTCCTCATCATCATGTTCATTCCTGTGTTCAGTGTTGAATGTGGGTCATGTGACTCTCTCCTGGTACAAAGGAAACAGTTTATTGTCCAGCATCAGTGTGTCTGATCTCAGCAGAAGTCTTTCTTTACATCTGGAGTGTCTGGATGATTTCTACAGCTGTGTGGTGAACAATCCCATCAGAAACCAGACTCAACATCTCAACAACACTGAACTCTGTCAGACATGTTCAGGTACTTCAGTGGCACACACACACAAACAAACTAAATAAATCATATTTCTGTTTTTCTAATGCTGCCTATTTCTTCTCTCAGATCACTGTATCTGCTGCTGTGGTTTTATTGAAGCTGTGATCCGATTGGCTCTCTCTGCTCTGGTGGGTGTGGCTGCTGTGGCTGTTCTTGTTTATGACATCAGATCCAGAACTCTTCAGCATGAGCAGACATCACTGTCAAACTCTAAATAAAAAGATAATCAGGAAAGTGGATATGTTCTTGAATTACTGTAAATATTTTATGACAAAAAAATATATTTTTTTAGAATGTATACTCCCTTTTTTTCAGTTGATTATATCACTTTTCGCAATACAAGTCATTCTAAAACAGCTTTTCAAAGAATTTGCCTTACAACATACACTGTGATTAATAAGATAATCAATAATAATAGTTGTTGTTGTTGTTGTAAGATAACTGCAGGCTCATAGATTCTCGCTCAGTGAGAAATTGATCTGTACATCTGTAGTTATCTGAATAAAAGCTTCTGCTTGTTGACAGATTGTTGGGTTTTACAAGATGTAGCTTACAGTTTTTAAATTCCTTCCTGTTTTATTAGTTTATTAGAGTAAGAATATAATGATATTAATATCTACATTTTATTACTAACTACCTGTTATATTTAAGATAAAAATTATGTGATGCTATTGTTTAAAGTCTTTTCTGTTCACACCAAATGCATCACCACATTGGAGATTAAAGACTGAGAAATGATGCATAAAAGAGAAAAAAATAAATCCAACAGGACAAAACATTCACAATAATATACATTTACCAAAAAGCTAGCTATTAATTATTTATTTTACATGAATTTAATTATTTATTTATTATGTATGATTTATTTTGTTTAGACAAAGTATTGCTTATACTTTTTAGAATATTTAGTTTTAAGTTAGTAGACATTTATATTTTCTAGTGTGGGTCAGGCATACATTTTAAAGATGGCTGCACTTCCTTCATATGAATTAAACCAATAAATAACTCAAAAGTGTTTCAGGGGTTGGCATGTGTCTTCAGTTTAGCAATAATCTGAAATAATAATGGATGATGGAAGAGTTGAAGCCAAAAGAAATATAAACAGCATCGTATATAGTTTCATTATGTGTTATTTTGCTCAAAACAGTTAAACACAACCTGACACCGGTGCATTTTTTTCTTTAATACATTATAGGTTTTTAAGTCATGTATAAAGTCCACATGTAACTTACCTTTGGAAAGTTGGCTTTGGTTCAAATATAAAACATATTTTTGTTCTTTTATTGTGCTTATTTTTAAAATCACATAGCTAAAGACTGTTGTTGTTGTTAAATAAAATATCTTTAGAATTGGCTGGCAAAGACATGCTTATATAATGAAGTCATACAAAATGTGCAGTGCTGTGGGTCAGGCCCTGACCATTTACAACCACTGCCCTTGAGTTTCAATTTCTCTTTATTATATAAAATGTGAAAGTTTAATTCATGTCATTAGAAAGTGTGTTTTCTCCTTATTCTTCTTCTTTCTGTTAAATAATAATTTTTTAAAACACTTTTTTTTTTTTTCTGTGTATGTAAATCTAGCAGTCTAAAATGCTAAAGACTGAGATATTGTTAATGAACACAACTCATCAGCCTAGAATTCTATGTCAGTAATTTGTCAATTTCATAATACTGTATGAAATCATTCACAAATCTTACAAAGCAACCATTTAAAATACTGAACTGGAGGGAGTGGGAAGATCAGTCAGCAATTCTTATTAACCCTGCCTACATCGACCATTATACACATTATAATCTTTAATACTGTACATACTGGATAAAATGCAATGCAACATAACAAATACTCGACAGTAAACTGATCCCCGTTTTATTTCAGTGTCGCTATACTCAAAGCCCTCATGTTAATTCTGACTGAAATACATTTCGCTTTGTCACATCCCGAGGTTTTCTAGGTAACCTCAAGCTGTTGCAGCACTTGTTAGTCATAAAATTAATTTCTAAAATAGGTATATTGTATGTGAAAAACATATGTAACAGGCCTACAGTCTGTGAAGGGAGGTGCCATCTAGAGGAGTTTCTTCACGCTGACAGTAGAGTTTCACCAAACCTCTTCACAGCACTGTCCTCTACAGCTCCTCTATCGCTTTCAGTGTTCAAATGTTTATTATAAGATTTCTGTTGTGACTTCATTTTCAAAATTATTAACTGTTTTTATTTGAAACCGTTAAGCAAAATGCAAAAGAAAATATATGGCATGTTTAAAATCTCTTGTTTGTGCTTATGGAGTCAGAGTGGTAAGTATCTTTACTTAGAGTTTGACTCCTAACCCTAGGGTTGTGGGTTTGAGTCTCAGTCTCAGGCAGGCAATACCATGACTTAGGTGCCCTTGAGCAAGGCACCGAACCCCAAAACTGCTCCGAGTGCGCCACAGCATAAATGGCTGCCCCCTGCTCCGGGTGTGTGTACACGGTGTGTGTGTGCACTTTGTATGAATTAAATGCAGAGCATGAATTTTGAGTATGGGTCACCATACTTGGCTGAATGTCACGTCACTTATGACTTAATTTCTGTATTGTTTGTCCACATATAAACCCATTCTCTGTTATCCATTACATTTTATTAGACTATAGAAAATGATCTTTGTTCACAATATTTGTTATAGGCCTATTGTCATCTCATCGAATTGATCTCATCAAATGGTTAAATTTACTGTATAGTATTGAACTGTACATTCAAATTAGTGAAGTAAGGAATTATTTTGCATTGACAATTTATTAATTAGTTTAAATTTGGCAAAATATCTGGTAAATCTCCAAGTTCTCAGTAATTATGTCTGTTTTTTCATCAGGTGTGTTTGGTGTTGATTCAGTGAAGTCAGTGTCAGTGACAGAGAGAGAAAGTCTAAACTCTGATCTTACTGAAATACAGAGAGACGATGAGATAACATGGAAATGTAACAACATTATGATAGCTAAAGTCAATGTGAAGTAAAGCAGGTTTTATGAGGATAGTGCTGATGGTAGATTCAGAGACAGACTGAAGCTGGATCAGACTGGATCTCTGATCATCACAAACACCAGAACCACACACTCTGGAGAATATAAAGTCACCAGCAGAAGCTCAAGGATCCCACTCAACATCTTCAGTCTTACTGTCTATGGTGAGTAAGGTATTAGTGTGTTTGTTGTTATGGGTGTTTCTTCCAGAAAATGTGTTTTTTTATTTTTTATACTCTCATATAGGGTTTTTTTGGGAACACCATACTAATACTGTGTTTGACCCTGTGATGGAGAGGACTTTGAAAATATCTACCATCACGAGTTTCACTGGTAATGTTAGTGCAAATGTGTTGGGTTTATTTGTTCTCTTTTTAATTGTATTTATGTATTTACTTAAACTTGTCTCTAAATCATGCATATAATGAGAGTTGAAAGGCAAGAGATTTTTATTTATAAAATGGTATGTTCCAATTTGGGAAGAGCGGGAAAAAAAGGTGTATTTAAGATGGCTACCACTAGAAGTTGGGGGTGAACAGATAGAGAGCTTGGGCATGATTGTGGTGCTGTGTAGCAAGGGAAACTCCAGCCTCGATGTTGTAGAGGGGAGTTGGTACTGTTTTTAGTACTTGCAGTTCTAGTTTTAGACTGTTTTTTTATTACAATCTTTGTTTTAAGCTCTTATACCTATTTATTTGCATATTTTGCACACCTGCTTAAATAAATAACCCTTTGGACCCCAGCTTCGTTAGTGATCATCCTTGTGACTGCTTGGGTCGTTATCACAGACCCCCTTTCGCCTTCAGAACTGCCTTAATTCTACGTGGCATTGATTCAACAAGGTGCTGAAAGCATTCTTTAGAAATGTTGGCCCATATTGATAGGATAGCATCTTGCAGTTGATGGAGATTTGTGGGATGCACATCCAGGGCACGAAGCTCCCGTTCCACCACATCCCAAAGATGCTCTATTGGGTTGAGACCTGGTGACTGTGGGGGCCATTTTAGTACAGTGAACTCATTGTCATGTTCAAGAAACCAATTTGAAATGATTCGAGCTTTGTGACATGGTGCATTATCCTGCTGGAAGTAGCCATCAGAGGATGGGTACATGGTGGTCATAAAGGGATGAACATGGTCAGAAACAATGCTCAGGTAGGCCGTGGTATTTACGCCAAATTCTGACTCTACCATCTGAATGTCTCAACAGAAATCGAGACTCATCAGACCAGGCAACATTTTTCCAGTCTTCAACTGTCCAATTTTGGTGAGCTCGTGCAAATTGTAGCCTCTTTTTCCTATTTGTAGTGGAGATGAGTGGTACCTGGTGGGGTCTTCTGCTGTTGTAGCCCATTCGCCTCAAGGTTGTGGGTGTTGTGGCTTCACAAATGCTTTGCTGCATACCTCGGTTGTAACGAGTGGTTATTTCAGTCAAAGTTGCTCTTCTATCAGCTTGAATCAATCGGCCCATTCTCCTCTGACCTCTAGCATCAACAAGGCATTTTCGCCCACAGGACTGCCGCATACTGGGATTTTTTTTCCTTTTTCTTTTCCCACCATTCTTTGTAAACCCTAGAAATGGTTGTGCTTGAAAATACCAGTAACTGAGCAGACTGTGAAATACTCAGAAAGGCCTGTCTGGCACCAACAACCCATGCCACGCTCAAAATTGCTTAAATCACCTTTCTTACCCATTCTGACATTCAGTTTGGAGTTCAGGAGATTGTCTTGACCAGGACCACACCCCTAAATGCATTGAAGCAACTGCCATGTGATTGGTTGATTAGATAATTGCATTAATGAGAAATTGAACAGGTGTTCCTAATAATCCTTTAGGTGAGTGTATATCTGTAATGCTGACTCCTTGTCTTATTAAGGCTAATTGCATAAGCTGGCATTTGTGCACCCCTATCTTTTTGTTTGGATTTAGCTACATACTCAACAGTTACAGTTGTCTGCTTGTTAAACAAGTATACTATTTTTTCAATATCAGATTTTTAAATGCTCTATTTGTGACCCTGGACCACAAAACCAGTCTTTAGTAGCACAGGTATATTTGTAGCAATAGCCAAAGTACATTGTATGGCTCAAAATGATCGATTTTTCTTTTATGCCAAAAATCATTAGGATATTAAGTAAAGATCATGTACCATGAAGATATTTAGTAAATAGTATTACAAAACATAATTTTTGAATAGTAATATGCATTTCTAAGAACTTCATTTGGATAACTTTAAAGGCGACTTTCTCAATATTTAGATTTTTTGTTGTCTGAAGTTTTGGTTGATTGTAACTATTACATACATTTCTATCTGACATTATCAAGATGAATTTGTTCTGACAGTTAATTCTTGTCAGATTTTATTACCATTTTCTAAACTATAGTGAATAAACTGTGCTAGTGTGAGAAATGTTGAAGGTGTCTGAATAAATTTTGGTTTGACTGTATATTTAATATTTACATTGAAGATTATGGAGTGCTATTTTACATTTGATTATTCGGTTTCTGTACCTGGACACCTACAAACTTGAAAAAGCTTAAACACTGTGTAAAAAGAACAAATAAATAAATAGAACGAACATAAAAATTAAACAATTTCAGACAGGGCCCTCTGGTACAACACTGGGGCCCCGCAAACCCCAGCTACGGCCCTGTACACACTTACAGGAAAAGTTCTGTCAAAATGCCCGTCTTGGAGACCATTCATGTAAATTCAGTCGGTTTTGTCTTAAGTGAACTTGAACAGTTGGCAGAAATACAGATGTGTAAGATCATAAGATCTATGCGTCAGATCTTAAATCAACAGCGTAAACCTCCAGCCACCGACTGCCTCATACATGTGCATAATAAATGGGAGAAAATAAATGTATTGAATGAATCTCTTTTTTTTGATTTAATTTTTATCTTTTATATTTATTGTATATATTTAATGTTTACAGATTTTTGAATTTTATTTTTATTTTTGATTTGTATTTTTTATGTTTTTTTTTTTAATTTATTTATCATTTAGCTTGTAAGTTGTATTTGGTGTGTTTGATTGTGTTTTGTTAGATTGGTTTTTTTTTTTTTGATTTTTTTTTTACTGGCAGTTTCTAGCTTCAAAGAAAAATCATTTTCTAACATCTTTGCAGCAATAGTTTTTATTACTCCAAAACCACCTTGGGTGTGCATTATTTTCTAATAATTCAATGGCCCATTATCAGTTATTTCTTACATGCAATTTATTGAAATTAATGTAACTATAAATGCATCCAAAAATAAAACAGGTGTGAGTTGCCTGTGACTTAAGGAGAGTATATGTACAGCTTTTATACACAGTGTGTGCCATCGTACAGACTAGGTTTATCCTAAAAAAAAATAAAAAATCTAAATTCCCTGTCAAAGGGGTCCATGTACTTTGGCGTCCATCCATCCATCCATTAATTAAAAAAAGAAAAGAAATTAAAATGCAGTTTCTTCTTTAATGGTTCAAACACTGATGAATAGAATAAGCAGACAAAAACTAATTTTGATTAAAATCATAAAACATGATATAAAGCTTGCTTTTTATTGCGATAAAAGGTGCATTTTCTGCTCTTAATGTCCCATTCACCAAGATACCTACTCCTTTACCCCCACCCTTGAATTTATACATTTACTTAACGATGAATAAAATCAAGTTACTCCCTTTATTTTTTCACATTCTGAAACATGTTTCACTCTGAAATAATGTCACAATACATAAATCAATTCAGCCATAACTTCTGTTACATGACTTTAAGTTTGCTAAGCAAAGCAGGACACTAATTATTATTTAAAAATCAAAATGGCAAGATGCAATAGATGTTTGCTTTTGTTACATTTAAATGGACATTGTGTTTTTAGTTGTAAAGGTTAAAACGAGTCTAACTCTAAATAATAGAATTTTGTTGGACTTGGACTCGACTCGGACTCGGCTGTTTGGGACTCGACTTAAGTATGACTCAAATGGTTAAAGACTCAGACTCAACTTGGACTCGACTTAGGTGGACTCAAACCCAACACTATGGTTCAGGGTCATATTTTTTATTAGCTCTGGTTTCTCATCTACATCTTCCCCATTATCTATATTCTCTCATGTTTTCCAGCTAATCTGTCTGTTACCGTCATCATCAGAGACTGTTCTGTTCTGAGTCTGTACTAGAATTGTTCACTGGTGTGTTCAGTGGTGAATGTGAGTGATGTGACTCTCTCCTGGTACAAAGGAAACAGTTTATTGTCCAGCATCAGTGAGTCTGATCTCAGCAGAAGTCTCTCTCTACCTCTGGAGGTGGAATATCAGGATAGAAACAGCTACAGCTGTGTGATCAACAATCCCATCAGCACCCAGACCACACATCTGAACATCAGTGGACTCTGTCAACCATGTTCAGGTATGTCAGTGCTGACATATGTTTACTAAACTAATCTCTATAAACTAGTTATAGCGTACTGATATAGTATTTGTGGTTGATCAGATCAGAAAGATTTATTCATATTAATGCTTCATTTTGTCCATTATAAATAAAGGCCTGTCGTCATTGCACATTGGGCTGATCTCTGCTGCTGCTGCTGCTGTATCTCTGTTGATTATAGCTGCAGTCTGGATCTTCTGCATCCGCAGGAAAGTGGACCAAGAAGGCAAGTATTTACCTATTGCAGATATATGTGTAAAAATACATGTTTTTAAGTAAGGAATAATTGACTTAGGGGCATTGAATAGGTAGAAAAACAATGCACACCTGTAATGAGGTTACAGTTCTGCCACAGACTGCTCTTCTTGTTTATGCATTTGGATGCACCTGGGCTCTTCCCTCCATTGGTTCCGCCATGGACCTTTGTCTTGGCACTGCTGTGGACCTCGGATGTGCATTATTTTTCTGATAATTTAACCCTTAAATACATGCACTATTGGTCCACACAATCCACAGCACCCTATGTCTTGTTATAGTCTAGAATCATCATCACAGGCTTCCCAGACACCTCATTTATTTTTTTATTTTTTCATGCATACTGGATAAAAGCACAATGACTTTGTTTTTGTTTTTTGGCACATAGGACACCATGGCTTGCTTTTAGCAAAAACTGAACAGACTTGATCCCACAGTTCTCCTCTTACAGGCATGAAACACAGGCGGAGCTTCTGGCTTGTTTTGCACATTGTTTCCATCAAATTAATGTGTTTGTAGAGCAAATCAGCAGCAAGTTTTGCACTTGTTAACCAGTTATCAGTTGTGAAATTTACTCCAGAGTTCAAAATTGGCTTTACCAACTTCTTTACTCTCTGCCGAGCCTGTGCACCGCTGATATGGTAGACCATTGAAAGTGTATGCCGTAGCAACATCACACATTAGAAACAGTTTCATGCTGTATTCATCAGGACAATGACCTCTGAATGGGATGAAAATCAATTATCACATACAAGCCAACACTGTATTTTTTCCTGTAATTTTCAATGAAGGCATTCCAGAGTCAAAATGATATGGATCTGTAATACAGCTGAGACCTGCCTGGAACTAGTTTAGCTGTGTGTTTACTGGAAAATAACCAATCAGAATCAAGAATTTAACAGCCATGTAGTATAATATAAAAATAATAAAAAACAGTGTTGCAGAAAAATGCAATAATTCTGAAATATCTTTTTATTCAGAGTTTTGATGTTTTTACTTGTCTGTCATTTTTGTTGGAACAGTTCAGAGTGGTGAAGAAATAATATATGCTGATCCAACATTCTGTGAAAGAAAAGCACAGAAATCCATAAGAAAAGACTCTGTTTCTTTCTTTGTTTCTTTCTTTTTCTTTCTTTCTTTCTTTCTTTCTTTCTTTCTTTCTTTCTTTCTTTCTTTCTTTCTTTCTGTGTATTATTTGAGCAATGAGTCAGATCTAGCTGTATATTTGTGTGCATGAGTTCTGATAAATAGTCAGTAATGTTCTTATTATTTATACAGTGGGTACGGAAAGTATTCAGACCCCCTTAAATTTTTCACTCTTTGTTATATTGCAGCCATTTGCTAAAATCATTTAAGTTCATTTTTTTTCCCTCATTTATGTATACATAGCACCCCATATTGACAGAAAAACACATATTGCAGACATTTTGCAGATTTATTAAAAAAAGAAAAACTGAAATATCACATGGTCCTAAGTATTCAGACCCTTTGTTTGTGACATTCATATATTTAACTCAGGTGCTGTCCATTTCTTCCGATCATCCTTGAGATGGTTCTACACCTTCATTTGAGTCCAGCTGTGTTTGATTATACTGATTGGACTTGATTAGGAAAGCCACACACCTGTCTATATAAGACCTTACATCTCACAGTGCAAGTCAGAGCAAATGAGAATCATGAGGTCAAAGGAACTGCCTGAAGAGCTCAGAGACAGAATTGTGGCAAGGCACAGATCTGGCCACGGTTACAAAAACAATTTCTGCTGCACTTAAGGTTCCTAATAGCACAGTGGCCTCCATAATCCTTAAATGGAAGACCTTTGGGATGACCAGAACCCTTCCTAGAGCTGGCCGTCCGGCCAAACTGAGCTATCTGGGGGGAGAAGAGCGTTGATGAGAGAGGTAAAAAGAGAACCCAAAGATCACTGTGGCTGAGCTCCAGAGATGCAGTCGGGAGATGGGAGAAAGTTGTAGAAAGTCAACCATCACTGCAGCCCTCCACCAGTCGGGGCTTTATGGCAGAGTGGCCCAACGGAAGCCTCTCTTCAGTGCAAGACACATGAAAGCCCGCATGGAGTTTGCTAAAAAACAGAGAAATAAGATTCTCTGGTCTGATGAGACCAAGACAGAACTTTCTGGCCTTAATTCTAAGAGAAATCCAATGTGTGGAGAAATCCAGGCACTGCTCATCACCTGTCCAATACAGTCCCAACAGTGAAGCATGGTGGTGGCAGCATCATGCTGTGGGGGTGTTTTTCAGCTGCAGGGACAGGACGACTGGTTGCCAATCGAGGGAGAGATGAATGCGGCCAAGTACAGGGATATCCTGGATGAAACCCTTCTCCAGAGAGGGCCAGGACCTCAGAACGACTGGGCCGAAAGGTTCACCTTCCAACAAGACAGTGACCCTAAGCACACAGCTAAAATAACGAAGGAGTGGCTTCACAACAACTCCGTGACTATTCTTGAATGGCCTAGCCAGAGCCCTCACTTAAACCCAATTGAGCATCTCTGCAGAGACCTGAAAATGGCTGTCCACCAAACGTTTACCATCCAACCTGACAGAACTGGAGAGGATCTGCAAGGAGGAATGGCAGAGGATCCCCAAATCCAGGTGTGAAAAACTTGTTGCATCTTTCCAAAAAGACTCATGGCTGTATTAGATCAAAAGGGTGCTTCTACTAAATACTGAGCAAAGGGTCTGAATACTTAGGACCATGTGATATTTCAGTTTTTCTTTTGTAATAAATCTGCAAAAATGTCAACAATTCTGTGTTTTTCTGTCAATATGGGGTGCTGTGTGTACATTAATGAGGAAAAAAATGAACTTAAATGATTTTAGAAAATGGCTACAATATAACAAAGAGTGAAAAATTTAAGGGGGTCTGAATACTTTCCGTACCCACTGTATCTGTGATGTGAATGTGTGCTTGTTTTCTTTCAGAGAGATCAAGTGAAGGAGGATGTGGTGTATGCAGGAGTCGCCATGAGACATTAATCAATCTGTGATTCTGTTAAAGGGCTGCAAACTTTTTAGCACCCAAATATCAAAAATGGAAAAGGAGGTGGATTACTGTATTAGTGTGCTTAGTTTTATTTGATTATATATTTTGTCAAACAGTCACACACAGACCGTTGAATATCTCCTAATGGGTGTTCATTCACAAAATAATATTTATATAACATAATCCTCATTTAAAAAAGGGATTTTATGAATGTTAATATGGCATTAGATGGAAATTAATGGATTTTATCTCTGGGATTTTGTACCGTTTTTGTTTTGTGTTTACTGTATTTGTATTGTTTTCAGATTCAGTCATGTTACTGTAGTAATTGTGTACAGACAGTCCTGTGTTGATACAGATAAACCTGAAGAACCAGCTCTCTTTTATTGTGATATTTGTAGAGTGGAAAAAAAAACATTGAGACTGATATATATTTTAAAATCTTCATGTTTTTTTTTTTTGTTTTTTTTTTTTTTTGTATTTTGTGTTTTTTTTGTTTTGTGTATTGTATTTTTTTTTTTTTTGGCTATATTTTGTAGTAAATTCAAAATAAATAATTTCAACTGATATACCCTCTCTATTTCATTATGTAGTAAAACAAATAGCTTCTTTCTGTATACAACATTTACATTTTTGGATTCTGTTTTTACTTACAATTGCAAGACACTTTTATCCAGAAAATATCAGTCTCTACTATGCCATTCATTGTGATTATATATGAAAATACAAATATGAAAATCACATATTACTTTGATACCACTATATGAAAAAACTGACTTTAACCAATAAACATTCAAACCTTGTGTTTTCAAAAATGACAAACATTAATCTCATCATGTCTGCTGCTTCTGTTGAAAATACACTGTTCCTGCAAAGTTGATCACTGGAATGGAAAATAAATGTTAAGATCTAAAATTAAAAACTAAGAAGAAAAATGAACTCAGCAGTCTCTCACAGTTGCAAAAATAAGTGTGTGAACATTTGTCGGTTTATATTCCACTCTGCTCTTAGTTTTATCTCTCATCACCACTATTTTAGCACGTTTGCATGTCTGTTAAACCGCATTATCACCATGAACCACACCAATCAGCTGTGAGCAAAGTGACACATGCCTCATGCAGTAGTCACTTGCCCATGCTTTTATATGAACAAAACATGTTTTTCATTGATTATTTGTGAGGTGAGAGAGAAGAAAGTGTAAAGCAATCGTGCTCCTGGAGGGCCACTGTCTTAAACCCTTTTGAAAATTATAGAACTATGATATATAGAGTACTTTAAGATCTAAACCATCATCTTTGTTTGTGTTGTTTTGCAAAAAAATACAAGAGGACTCAGGAGACAATGGAATTCTGATAAATATATATGACTCTCTTCCATAATATTACTGTTGTAAACATGATTAATGTGCATTTCCAAATGTCAAGAGGTCACACATCAAACACAGTTGATCATCGTGGGATACAACTTTTTTCAAAAGGGATTTAAGACCAATATACATGTCAGAACCTTTTGTTACGCCCCTTAACATAATATGCCATCTCCCCCAAGCCAGCAACACGAGACTCAGTCCAGCTGCGATAATGGACACATCCCATTATCGGTGCTCTTTTAGCAGTTCAGTCAATGTACTGTTAGGAGTAACTGAATAACTTGGGATATTGGTTTTTTTCGCGTCAGAGGGAGTGTAAGGCATGTTTATAAACCGAACAACTTAAGTTATTCGTGGATTAGTGAGTACCATTTCAAACGATTCAGTTCGATTTGGTGAACAGGTTCGACCAGTTCATTTAGAAGATCCAGTTAAATAGAAACATTTGTTCGCCATCCGGACATCACTAGACGAGACAAAACCAATAAAACCCATTACAAACAAGGCATTTGTTGCATCCACTGGGGACATATTGATTATAATGACTTATACTGTTTTTTTTTACACGTTGCGTTGCGATCGGAGAAACAACAAACAACAAGTTCTACTCTACACTGCACAAAACTCGCATTTGAATAATCAGTGGCAAATTATTTAAATATAAAAAACATACTTACAGACATGAGTCAGAAGCGTCAGACTGTCCTTGCAAAGTTTGAACCTTGCAAAGACCAACTTTATAGAAACAGCTGCTGTGCCACAGACACGTTGCAGGCTATTGGTTCAGGAAAAAGTCCTCATCCTCCATAAAATGGGCTGGACACATCTGAATATTTAGGTTGAACTGTTCTGGAAAAGTGTTGAAATACAACTTAACCACTGATTTCTAGTTGTGTCCTCTTTGGGAAGATCAAACAAAGTAATTTCGCTTTCACAAAGAAACACACAGCATCTTCACAACATGGCAGCGGCGGACACGAGAGAATAAAAGTTACGTCTTCATTTTTTGCGTGAACATTTGGGTGGCTTTATGTAAATCGTCCCACACAGAATGAAATGTTTTAGAAAGGCGTGGTTGACTCTCAACTTTTATAAAGAACATCTCTTTGTATTTGAGACTTTAGTCGTTGCAACTTCACAGATCTTCTTTATGCACCAAGAGCTTGTAGCACTCCAAAGAGAAAGGAAAACTTAAAATGACATCATATGACCCCTTTAAAGGTGTACATTAATATAAGGTCCTGCTGGAGTACCAACTACAGTATATGTATTTTCACTGGATGCTGGTGTGTATTTATTTCTCTCTTCACTTGGGGTCAGATGTTCACCCCTGATAGTAGATGTTGTAAAAAGGAGTGTTATAACAAGGAAACTTCTTTATCCTGATTAATTTAAGGTTTTTTGATTTTGATTTTTAAATTTTTATTTTTTATCTTTTAATTATTATTTTTTATGATTTTCTGGATATTTGTTTTGTTTTACATACTTTTCTCATAATACAGATTACGTTACTCCCCCTTGTGGCTGAATATGGAAACACATTATGACCACTCTTTCACATCAACTTTGTTAATAATCACTTTGCTTCTTTGAATATTTATAACTACTATTAACTAACCAATATTTTCATGTTTGAGCTCTTCTGGTCCTACATATTCCAGCAGTCATGTTTGGTTCAACCAGAGTTACATGCATTGGGCCAGTGTGTGTTGTGTGAGTTTATTACTATTTATAGGCACTATAGAGCTAGAAATACTGAAAATGAAATGCAGCTATTTTTGACATCAATTTAAATGCATCTGTAAGGACTGGATTTTAAGGTTCACCTATAGTGGACATCAGTGGGGCCTTTCGCAACACAGGAACCTTTTCATAGTACCAGAACTAATTGTGGAACTACCCACTTATTAGCATTTTTGCACAGCAGGAACTTACTGTAGCTCCTACTCCGGAGCGAGTCTAAACAGCACAACTGGTACTACCCGTGATGCAAGTATACATTGATTGACGAGACGCGTAGGAAAATGCCCTCACCCGCCATGATTTAAAAAGCTGTGTAAACATACTGTAAACACTGTGTCAACTTATTTTGCAAGCATGGAGAACAGCGATAGATGGACGGATGCTGAAGTGCAGGCACTTGTAGCAAATGTAGCACTGCCAGTTGTAGTTGGAGAATCTTAGTCCTCCTTTTCTATTCTTTCAACTGCTTTACATATACATCGACATTCCATGTCCATTATTGTGAAACCCGCGAGACACAACAAAAACACAGCTCTGATCACAGCGTCCTCCATCCTCCTGTTGTTAACACTGTTCTTCTTTGTTTTTGTTGTTGAATGCCACGCACAAATGACGTCGCTGTCGACCAGCTTACGTCACTTCCTAGTACACACTGTCAGTGTGAATGCAACCCTTTAAATGGTACTGGGAAATAGTTCAAACAAAAGCTCGTTATAACAGGATGGATTCTGATTGGATATCAATGTTTGTATCGTTCATCAGCTGGAAAAAAATCGTTCTGAAAATTATTCCAACGATACCGTTTCTCTAAGCCTTTATCGTCATAGTTGCAGTGTGGACTCTGCTATTCTTTAATATTGAGAACGATTTTTAGAACTATATCTTTATCGTTATCTTTATAGTTATCGTGCTTGGTGTGAACGGGCCTTTAGTTACTAAGAAAAAAAAAAGTAATTAAATTACAGTTACATTTAAAAATGATTACGATTACAAAGGGGATTACATTTGAATATTTACACACATCCACACAGATTTAAGTGATTTATTTCCCAAATTGCACTGACTGTTCTGAGACACACCACCCTATCATTTCCGCAATGCGGAAAACAGTCTGGTTCATGGAATCCAGTCATAAAAACGGAATTCTTATAGCCTATAATGCGGAAGGAATATGCCACATTTTGGACGAATAAATCAAAAGTAGGTCAGTATACTTGAATCGAAACGCAATATATACTAGTGTCTGTGAATATTAAGCCGCAAAAAGACAATATCCCAGACAACAAGCAGTTTCGGCCCATATCCGGCCCACATCTGGCTGATTATTATATCACTGTCACTAATCCTCTATCATATATAATATTAGTAATTATGACATTGATTCATGGCAAAAGACAATAACCACCCCCCCCCCAACACACACATATGTATCTCTACTCACCATAGACAGTAAGACTGAAGATGTTGAGTGGGGTCTCTGAGCTTCTGCCGGTGACTTTATATTCTCCAGAGTCTGTGGTTCTGGTGTTTGTGATGATCAGAGATCCAGTCTGATCCAGCTTCAGTCTGTCTCTGAATCTCCCATCAGCATTATCATAATAAAGCCTGCTCGTATTGTCCTTCCCACTGATTTTAGCTATCATAATGTTGTTAAATTTCCACGTTATCTCATCGTCTCTCTGTATTTCAGTAAGATCAGAGTTTAGACTGACTGTTTCTCCCTCCGTCACTGACACTGACTTCACTGAATCAACACCAAACACACCTGATGAAAAAACACACATAATTACTGAATATTGGGAGATTTATGTACCAGATTTGGAGTTTTTGTCATTTTAAAACTATTCTCTTAATTCTCCACAGAAGTATTTAAGTAAGTTTAGTCTGATAAAACTTTAATATTAATATTAAAGGCAAAATGAATGATGGCAACTATAAAAACAAAATAATCTGTATGTAGACGAATGGTAATATAAAGAGGAATGAAGCCATATTTACCAGCCAGATTCCATGAGAACAAAAAGGAGAAAATAAACATGTCAAACATTTTCTTCAGCAGATCTCCTAACAGCTTCACATGAGAAATATTACAATGATAAAGTCCTGACACTCTTGAAATATTGAATGAAGCTGTCGTTCTGTAGTGAAACTCTGCAGTGAGTGTGAATAAACTCCTCCAGTAGCTCCTCCCTTCACAAGCAGACCTATTTCAGTAATTAATTCAGTTTTAGTACATTAATAATTAATAATACATTAATACAACAGTACATTAATAATAATAATCATTTTACATTGTTTTCTTTATTGTAATGGAATTAATGTTATTTCAGTCCTTGAATTTACAAGTTTCTGTTAGTGTTAGTAAAGCAATTTTGGGAGGGTGATTTCTTTCAAATTTTCAGCACGATTGAAAATGTGGTGATTTTGATTCCATGACAGTTTGATTAACAAAAAGTTAATAACTTACACTTTAGACAGGCATTGTCTGTTTTTGCTCCTTTAAAGAAAACAGTTCCAAAGAAAGTCACAGAAGAACCACAGTAAATACTAATCTACATAAACTACATGAAAAACTGTTTTCATGAAACGGGAAGATATTGACTTGGAGTTAAGATATTAGTTAGAGAGGATGTTTACGTTTCCATGATCTCTCTGTGTTAATGTTCCCTTCTGCGACCCTACTGTACACAAAAGTACAATTGAGAATGTAGGGCTCACTACAGAAGTCCCTCTGTGTATTCAAAGAACCTCTTAATGAAGTTGAAGATTAAGCCGAAATGTATTTAATTTCAGTGGCTTTATATTATTCCCTGAGGACCCATGGAACATCTGTGTGTCTCGAATCTGACAGCTTCACTTCAGTCCATAAATGTTTTAAGGCCTAATGGCCTAGAGCTTTATTTTTGAATAAATATATTCTTTAAATATGTATTTTTAAATATTGTTTTTAGAAAGAGTTCACGTTCTTCTTTCTGTAGGTCAAACAGTGTCATTTTGAGAAGTCATATTCAGTCAGTGAAGGGAGGAGCTGCTGGAGGAGTTTATTCACACTCACATACTGCTGAGTTTCACTAAACTACTTCACTTCAGACCGACAGCTTCACTGGCTTTATGAACAATTGAAGGTTTACTAACACAGTTCTGTTGTGAAGCTGCCTTGCAAACTGCTGAAGAAAATGATTGATTTTACATTTATTTGTTTTCATGGAGTCTGGCTGGTGAGTATCTGCATGGCTTCAATTTTGTTTATATTAAAGGTTGGCCACAAATATAATTCTGTTATGTATTATTCCATCGTTTATTTTGACTTAAATATTAACAAGTTTTATCAGACTAAACTTACTTAAATACTTCTGTGAAGAATGAAGACAATAGTCTCAAAATTACAAAAAACTTTCAGAAATGATTTTACTGAGTAATTATGTGTGTTTTTTCATCAGGTGTTGTTTTTTGTTTTTTTAGTGGTGTAGTTTGTGTTTGTTACGGAGGGAGAATCAGTAAGTCTAATACTGAAATACCAGAGAGGACGATGAGATAAACGTGGAAAAATTTAAAACAACATTATGATAGCTAAAATCAATGTGACAGGACAGGTAAGAGGCAGGTTTTCTGAGGATAGTGCTGATGGTAGATTCAGAGACAGACTGAAGCTGGATCAGACTGGATCTCTGATCATCACAAACACCAGAACCACAGACTCTGGAGAATATAAAGTCACCAGCAGAAGCTCAGAGACCCCACTCAACATCTTCAGTCTTACTGTCTATGGTGAGTAGAGAATTACTTACCCGCTTTTTTTAAACATATTTTGACAATAATCTCTTTCAGAATTATTAAGAATACTGCCAAATGATAGACAATCCTGTAATGATAGATTCTATTCATGTGCAATTGATGATATAATAATTAGTTTTAGTTAGTTTTTTTCCTCATAACTTTTTGATAAACTTATGTTTTCTGCATTTTTATTTTCAAATGACAGACAAGTATCACATCATATTATTATACTGAAAATTGTATTTTATCTTTTCCCACGTTTTCAGCTCATCTGTTCTGTTCCTCTCATCACCAGAGACTTTTCCACAATCTTCAATCATTCATCCACAAGTAGTATTGTTTGTTTCTGTGTTGAGTTGTGTGTTTGTGTGTTGTGTGTTGATTTTGTGTTATGTGGGTATCTGTTTGTTGTAAGGAATCAGTGTGTCTGATCTCAGCAGAAGTCTTTCTCTTAAAATCTGGGAGTGTCTGGATGATTCTTACAGCTGTGTGGTGAACAATCCCATCAGAAACCAGACTCAACATCTCAACACTGAACTCTGTCACACATGTTCAGGTACGTCTGTGATAATATTTAGTGTTTATGAACACATTCACTCACACTAACAACACTCTCCTTCACATCCTCCAGACTCTGTATCTCTGATAGTGTTGATCTCTGCTGCTGCTGCTGGTTTTCTGTTGATTGTAGCTACAGTTGGGATCTTCTGCATCTGCAGGAAGCAGAAAAACAGATCAAGAAGGCAAGCATTTTACTATTTTTACCTACTGCATGTGTGTATAATAATGTAAAACAATAGTTTACAATAATAGTAACAATTGTTTCTGTTGTATTTTGTTACAGTTCAGACCCGTGATAGAGAGATCACTTCTGCTGATTCAACATTTTACAAAAGACATAAATCAGTAAAAGAATATATTTCTGTCTGTAATGTTTCTGTATTATTTTAGCAGTGTGTCCAATTTAAGTGGTGTGTTTTGAATGATTTACCTCTGATACATTTATATTGTAGGGTCACACAAGTCCATCAGAGGCATTACAATATTGCCACATCGCAAACTCTAATATGTCATCCAAGACACATCTATTCCCTCCAAAATGCGAATTAACCTAATTAAAATATTTAATCAAACCAATAAAGAGAGAAATACTGAAATATCCCTCCAATATGTAACACAATCTCATGGCAGTCATAAGTAAATTATGTTCTGGTGAATTGGTTGGTAATTTGTATATATCTGTAAAATCACATTTTTCTGCTACCCATAATGAGAATGTTTACATGTGGACCAAAGCAATCTTATCTTTTAAAGCAAAAAATAAGCTTCGTATAGTTTTTTTCCAAATGCTACTGCAAATTTGTGTGCCTACACAATTCACAAAACCCAGAATTCTGTTTCAATATGCCCTTCCTGGATTTAGGAACTAGAACATATTGATGATGATACATGGAGATCCTCCATCTCTGCGTGTCCACACCAAATTTCACTTTTGAGGTGTGCCATGATTGCTTCCGTCTTCCCCATCATCATTCTCTCTTCCTTTCTTCTTCTTCTTGTGTTTGTTTATGGCGGTTGGCAAAACCAATTTTAACGGTGAATTACCGGCCCTAAACTGGACTGGAGTGTGGAACGAGAGATTAAGCAGGAAATATATATATATATATATATATATATATTATATAACATACATTCGTCTTCCTTCCCACCATCATTCGCTTCTTCTGAGTCGATATTGGTTTCATTTTCACGTGATATTAAATTTTCAGAGCACAGTGCGCGTATTTTGACCCTCGGGTTCCCCCCACACGTCAGGATTTCTGATCGTAAAATATTAACACAATGTTGAATATTACCATGTGACATCGGGGCGGCTCCGACGTTTCTTTCGATCATGTTCGACACCTCTTACCCACCTCACCACCAAGAGAAAATCTGCTACTAAAAATAATCTTGAACCAACAAGATAGATCGGACAATATCGGGATGGTCGGAAAGGGGGGGGAAATCAGACCGATTATTCTTTTGGTGTGTACCCACCATTAGCTTTGAAATCACAGGAATAAATTACATTTTAAAAATATATTCAAATAGAAAAAAAGATATGTAAATAGTAAAAATATTTCAGCATTTCTGTTGTACTTGATCAAATAAATACAGGCTTTGGTGAGCAGGAGAGAATTCTTTTAAAAAACAGTAAAAGTATTGCTGTTCAAAAACTTTTGGCTTGTAGGGTTATTATTTAAATTTTAATTTAAAAAATATATTTAATGATTTTAAAAATCCATTAATCTAATGAAAAGTTACCATAGTTCTTGCCTATACATAATATTAACAATAATATTTAAATATAATAATAATAATAATAATAATATTAATAATAATTAAAAACAACAATGGAATCTGTGCATCACCATATGCTTCTGATTAAGATAATGAATAAAGATAATATACAACAACAGTTTGCAGTATCAAGCATCATCACAGTGGACAGTTTCTGTACAGTTATAATAACTGGAAGCCTCGTTCATTCACTCAACATACAACATACTCAACACTGCTCTTATGTAAAAAATACGGTGGATAATAAATCTCCCTTGTTTTCAGTGATCAGTTCACTTCCTCAACCGACCAACATGGATGGTGCTAGTGCTCCTGACGGCCAGTATAGGACTATATTAGTCTGAATATACAAAAATTAACTACAAAATAAAATCATTCTGGCTAAAGAAACCCCTGAATTAATGATGGATCTGCCTCTGAATCTGGGAATTTCGAAGTATCATTGCTTTTTGCTTTTTCAAATGTACTTAAGTTTTGTTAACAGTGAAAGTTTCTGACATTAATATGTGATAATAAAAATAAACAAGGTCAAAAGGTCAAACATTATAACATTAGAATCCAGTTAAAAAATGTGATCTTTATGGATTATAATAAAATTGCGTTCTGTGCAGGTTTTTTTCGTTTTATTATGTTGTGTTAATATCAATATTTTTGTCAGTTCTGTGTGTCCTATGCTGAGTGAACCTGCTGGACGCGCCACCTACTGGCATTAAACATTGCTATTTCATTAACAGCTCCTCCAGTAACATATGATGATTTCTATAATGTTAAAGTTAGTATAAAGGCTGGTATGCATGTTTTTCATAAAATATGTAAATTTTCTTCACCTTTTTCTGTACAATGTTAAATAAACATGCTTTTATAGATTCCTTAAATATATTCTTTAGGCCTCTTTCCTGACCTTTGGAAAAAAAAAAGAAAAAAAAAACTTAAATATATTAAGAAGTATCAAAAAAGAGTATCCAACATCACACATATGATTTGTATACCATCATTCATTCTCTTGCTTTATAAAACACTGAAATTTAATCAAAACTTTAATTAAAACTACTTGAAATTGTCATGTATTAACAAAGTGTTCAAATGGATTCGGAAATAAGTGTAAAGTGTATAGCTTCACATGAGTCAAGCTCAAAAAGACCAATCTAACCATTGAGAATAGAGATCTATACAGCGATGAGCCTCTGGAAATAACATCCCACTGCCTCTTATGATATAAAAACAAAATCCACTTTACAACCAATCGATTCCGAAAAAGTTAAGAACCCTGTACAAACTGTGAGTTAAATAAAGGAAGGGCATAATTTACAAATCTCAAGAACTTCTTAATTTGCTCACAATAGAATATAGATACCATATCCAATGTTTGAAAGTGAGGACATTTTGAAATGTACTTGCGGAATATTTGGTCATTTGCGATTCATGGAGAGCTACACATTCCAACAAAAAGTTGGGACAGGTAGCAATAAGAGGCCAGAAAAGTTAAATTTACAGATAAGCAACTAGCTTTTGGAGGACCAGTTGGAAGCCATATCTCCAAAGAGATACCAGAAGTCCAGAGCTTTTCTCTAGGGCAAGGCGCATTTAAAATGGACTGTGGCAAAGTGTGAAAAACAACTGTGTCTCTGTGCTCAAACGATCAAAATTTGAAGTTGCTTTTTGGTAAAACTGGGACGCCATGATCACTACGGACTTTCAAAGAGACAAGGAACAACCCCAAGTGGTATCATGCGCTCAGTTCAGAAGCGGCATCTTGATGGTATGGGGGTGGCATGAGTGTGTGTGGCATGGAACTTACACATCTGGAAGGCCATCAATGCTGAAAGTAATCTCAAGTTCTAGAACAACATATGATCCCATCCAGACGTCGTCTCTTTCAGGGGAAAGACCTTGCATTTTTCCAAATGACACAGGCTCAATACATACTGCTCAATCAAATCATGGCTGCATAGAGAAGAGGATGGGTACAAGAATATTGCGCCTTGCCGTCAGATCTTTCAACCCATAGAAAAATTTGGGAATAATGAAAGAGGAAGATCGTGAACAAAGAAGACCTAAGACAGTTGAGCAACTAGACAGCCTGTATTAGAGCAAGAATGGGGACAACAACTTCCTATATCCTAAAACTTGAGCAACTTGTCTCCTCAGATCCCCCGGACGTTTTTCAGGGACTGTTATAAAAAGAAAGAAGAGGGATGACACACAGTGGTACAACAGGGATTGTCCCAATTTTTTGGAATGGGAGCTTCAAACATTCACAAAATGAGCCAATATTTGGCCATGACATTTCAATCGTATCACTTTCAACATGATATGTCTCTATATTCTATGTGAATCAAGTGTTCATTTATGAGATATGCGTAAATGATTCCATTCCATTTGTTTACTCACACTTTCTACAGGTGTCACACTTTTGGGAATCGTGTGTATATGCTCTGGATCTGCATTTATACATGTATTCATGCTAAAACAATGTTTGTCACATATATATATATATATATATATATATATATATATATACACACACACACACACACACACACACACACACACACACCGCGAAGATGTTGACCACTGGAGTGAAGAAAAAAGTGATGTGAAATGAGAAGCTGAGAGGCTAAGAAGAAAAACAGCTGACCACAGTCACTCGGTTGCAAAAATAAATGTGTGAACATCAGTCAGTTTATATTGCACTCTGCTCTACAGTTTGATCTATATCTTTATCTTTTACCACAACTAATTTAACCCATTTTTTTACATTCATGTCTCCTAACCCCATGATGTACAGATGTTTGGGCTGATCAAGTATCTCCATTGTCCTGCAGCTTGTCCTTCAGTGTGTTTTTTTTTTTTCACTTTTGTTTGGTTTGGTCCAGTGGTTTTCTGCTCTCCACAAACCACAATGAATCTCAACAGAGCAACTGAACCACAGACATCAGCCGCATCGGTCACTGAATGTCACCACATGAAATGATTTTAGCAAGAGATATGAATCTAAATACCTTACATTAACAAAACATGCATTTTGTGCAAATACAGAAGCATAACTATGTTTGTCACAGAATATATATAGATATATATATATAGAATATAATATAATCCACACACCACACACACACACACACACATCACACCTACACATATTTATATTATATGGTATATATTTTTTAAAGGTTGACAAACATGGTTCTCATCATGTCTGTGAGTGTTTCTGCTGAAAACGCACTGTTAATCAATTCTAGGAAGATGTTGACCACTGGAGTGAAGAAAAAAGTGATGTGAAATGAGAAGCTGAGAGGCTAAGAAGAAAAACAATCTGACCACAGTCACTTTCGGTTTGCAAAAATAAATGTGTGAACATCAGTCCAGTTTATATTGCACTCTACTGCTCTACAGTTTGATCTATATGCGTTATAATTGGCATCTTTTACCACAACTAATTTAAAACCCATTTTTTTTACATTCATGTCTCCTAACCCCATGATGTACAGATTTTTGGAGCTGATCAAATTATCTCCATTGGTCCTGCAGCTTGTTCCTTCAGTGTTTTTTGTTTTTTTTTTTGTTTTTTTTTTTTTTCTTTTCTTTTTTTTGTTTTTTTTTTTTTTTTGTTTTAATTTTTTTTTTTTTTTTTTTTTTTTTCTTTTTGTTTGGTTTGGGTTCCAGTGGTTTTTCTGCTCTCACCCCGCAAACCACAATGAATCTCAACAGAGACAGCTGAACCACAGACATCAGCCGCATGTCGGTCACTGAATGTCACCACATGGAAATAGATTTTAGCAAGAGATATGAATCTAAATACCTTACATTTAACAAAACATACTGCATTTTTGTGCAAATACAGAAGCAAGTTACATTCAAATAAACCCACACACACACACACACACACACACACCACACATCAACATATATAATAATATTATAAATATAGAGATATATATATATATATATATATATCGTCATTATAGTGATCTGGGACAGAAGAAGACCATTGGGTTTACCAAACACCGTTAACACAACATGCTTCCTGTTCTGCTGTCACACTCAGCTCTGGCCTTCTGTTACTCATTGATTTGGTTTACAATTGACTCCATTTAAATTTTTTTTTTTGAAAGTGACATATCTAACATCAACTGTAGTCTTGAAGACTGAATATTACTTGCGCTTATTCTTGCATTCATCTCATGACTGATCAAATATACTGCATCCCAAAATACAATATCCTGACTTTCGGACCTATTACACTTATAATTATTCATTTAGCACACTCTTTTAACAAAGAACTGAAGAGTGAAAAACACTACTAGGCAAAAAATAAAATAAAATGGTAATTAAATAAATAAGAATGACTGAACGATACCTACCACTTGAAAAAGGATGATGAACAAAGAGAGAAAGCGTTTAGTGAATAAACATACAAAATGTCTTTTTTTTTTTTTTAATGTAACAAACATTAACCTCATCATGTCTGTGGGTGTTTCTGCTGAAAACATACTGTTAATAAGTTCTAGGAAGATGTTGACCACGAGTGAAAAAAGGAACATGGATGTGAAAAGAGAAACTGACAAGAAAAACAGCTGACCACAGTCACACAGTCACAAAAAAATAAATGTGTGAACATTACCGTCATTTCTTCAGTTTTATATTCCACTCTTTAACTCTGCTCTTCGATAGCTATTTTGTCTGTTGAACCCCATGATCCAGAGATGTTTGGTCTGATCAAGTATCTCTGCTGTGTATCAGATGTTATAATCATTGTTTTATCCGTGTGTTTTTTCTTTTCCCACAAACCATCATCAGACTCCACACACCGACTAAACTACCAACAACATCATTTTCATCAGACACTGAATCACCACAATAGAAGATTTCAGCAAGAGATGAGTTCAGTACAGCAATCTGAATAATTCACATCAACAAAATATGTATTTTATGTGAATATAGTAGCAAGTGATCATATGAGAGCAGATGAGAGAGAAGAACTGTAAGTGTATAGAGACACTTTAACCTTTAAACACACTGTGGTTTAATAAGTTTCTGCTAAAACAAATGCTGACAAACAGTGCTTTAAGAAACTGAAGCTCTCAGGAGCCAAAAAGATCCTGATAATTCTGTGTTTATGCATGTGAACGTGTGAGAGAGAGACGGAGTGAGAAAACCAGAGAAGAAACTCACCAGTGCATTTGAAATATTGTTTTTAATACTAAACAATAGCATTCAGATCTGTTTTATATAATATAATCAAATCTTGTTGATACTGTATATAAATGTTTTAAAATGACAGAACAGTACAGAGATAATGAGAGCTTGTTCAGGATCAGGATCATCTGTGTTGACTGAAGAGAAAAATGATTTCTGATGACTCAGTTTGACTCACTTCTGCAGGATTATTGTTTTGAAAAATATTATATCAATTTTGAATAATTTACAATTGATTTTTGACAGTTTATTGTGATTCTGAATGTCACTGTGTGAATGATTTAGACTAAAAGGTCAAAAGGTCAAACATCACACACACACAGAGAGCTGATAAATGTAGGATATTAAATGAATTATTATCAAGTTTTTTTTTCTTTCAACAAAATATGTGTCATAAATTAAGTAGCGTGCCGTGGGGTTTCAGTCAGGGCCTTCAGTAAGCAGCTGTAAACTACATACCCTTACACATCTATCTTACACATCTCTGTAACAGATAACGCAGCCATATGCATATAATTTGCATATTATGCCACAAACAGGCTCTCAACGTCAACGACAATGACAGCTGATCAACAATTTCAACAGTAGACTAGATGGGGTGGGTTAAATTCAGAGTAAATTTCCCTACATGGACCAGTAAAAGTAATCCACCAATACACGATTCACTATGAACTTCACGTCACACTAAAATGATGACGCGCCCCCAGCAGCAGAACTGTACAAATACTGGACATCCACACACCACACCACTCACGTATCAACCACCACATACACCTCCATAACAACTGTGCATGAATCAATGCTACTCGTCAAATAATAAAGCACTCACCTGTCACTCAGTAGCCTAAAGTCTGTGTTTGTCATTCCATGTCCCATTACCCATATTAAAAAAAATTAAAATAAAATAAAAAAAAAAATCTGGCCAAATAACTTGCGTTAGCCACTCATATATGCAATCTTTGAAATGGCGCACAAACCCGTTGTTTAGCTAATTCAGTTTAAGTAGTTTATCCTTCAGTTATTCCTCTTTTGTCTGCAAAGAGTGCCTTGAAAAAGGCTTGGGAAATTCCTAAGCCAAACAGTGTGTTTAAAACACAATGTTGCCAAATTGGGCTAATGTTACTTTAACAATGTTGCCGAGGGTTGTTTTCTGTCTGCTGTTTGAAGCGACTGTCAAAATCTGATTGGCTGATGATTCTGCCTCTTTCACACTCAAGCGATTCCAGCAAATACACTGGTCGCTAGATTTTGCTGCCCCACACTGCCAGTGATTACCCAGAATATGTGCGTGCATTCACACACAACCTGTAAACGGTCCCATAAAGACACGTGACATAAGGGTGTGGCGTGTAATATACGAGTCGAAAACGCTAGGCACCTTAACTTTCACTGAAGCTGGTGAACAATCTTCACAGCCTACAGCGTGGAAAGTGAGGAACTAACTGATCTCTGCTTCTTTACAGTTTGCACATATTTGTTTCGTCGTGAACGTTGATCTGCCTTCAAAACAGCCAGTAAAAGAGTCGCGCGATAACATGCGTCATCACTACGACACACCCTTTACGCCATTAGTTCTGGCTTTTGTTCACACAGCACTCATTCGGGACTGAACCTGGCAATATTACTAGGTCCTGACCCGGGATCGATCCCAGGACGTGTTTTGCGCTCACTTAAGCCCTTTCACACTGTGTGTCGGACCCAGAAAATTGCTGTATGTTTGATGGGTGGGGTTCTGTGTTATGGCAATATTTTATATGGATTGATTCCGGATTTGGTCCTGGAGTCGGGGGTTTCACCTACGAGCGCTGAAAAAAGTAACGTGCGGTAGCTTGATTATTACCCCCGCTATTGGTAATCGAGGGGGGTAATAATTTGGCAGGGGTCAAAATTGGGCACAACACCGTAAGGGTGTGTAAGTAATGATAAAGGGGGTTGCTTGGCGTGATACTTTTTAAGCGAGTGTTTTGAATGTAGATCAGCGTTTGCGACGAAACAAATATGTGCAAACTGTATCGAAGCGGAGATCAGTTAGTTCCTCACTTTCTGCGCGAGCTGAGATCATTCGCCAGCTTCAGTGAAAGTTAACGTGCCTAAGCGTTTTTCGACTTCATTACATTACATCGTCACTACCTGATATCACGTGATCTTCACGGGACCTTTACAGGTTGTGTCTGAACGCGTGCACATATTCCGGGTAATCACTGGCAGTGTGAAAGTGCAAAATCTAGCGACCCGGGTACAATTGCCGGAACACATTACCCGTGGTTTTTCCGGAATCGCAGTGTGAAAGGGGCTACAGAAGGCGACCCGGCAATGTTCCGGCAATTTTGCAGGTCCAACGTGCAGTGTGAAAGGAGCTTAATGCTCGTTACAAATCTGATTAGATGTCTTTGAACTAAAGGGAAGCACTATCTGTAGTGCTGGCCCTGTTATTACAGTCTATGTGCTGGCCGCAGACTTTTTTTTTTGAATGTAGGATATTCCAGTTCAACCTCACTGAAACTAATCATAGGCCATATTTGTGGACATTACACAAATGAAAATGATACCTAAATAATAATAATAATAATAAAAACATTTTTTTACATAATATAATTTTTTATAGGGCAAGCAGAGAAGTCCCTGCTGGCCCACCCACCAATGTTTTTAATGTTCAGATTCAGTCTTTTTTAACTCAGTCTAATGGTGTACAGACAGGTACATCTCTCGTAAAGACCTGCTCGATCGCCAACTAGTGACAGAAGATGGAAAAACAAGATTATTTGACAGTGTCCAAGGCCTTAAAAACTGATATGTGAAAACATCATTATTTAAAAAGTTAAAAATACATTTTCCTAGTTCTGTGATCACCCACCTGATCCTGTTTTTTGATTTAATTAATTGATCTGATCATCATCACTAGAAGCTCCTGTGGTGAAAATCTCAGTTTATTATTTGGTGTGTGTTTATGAGGAAATATCAACAGACTTGTTATATAGCAGCTCAGTTTCCTCACTGAACTCATAGTGAAGGTTATTAAAATCCTCTGTTTTGAGATGATATATAATATCTGAAGGACAGTACTTGTATCATCATGTCTCATGGTGTGTGTTGTTTTCTCTCTTCTCTTCCGGTCCATGATCTCCTCTGCTGGTGGATGTTGTTATTACACTATCTGGAGACGCAGGGCTTCTTCTTCTTTGAAGGCCATCTAAACAAATATGTGTAGTTTGATGAAAGAAATATATTTTCAAGCAACATATGAAACTGGAAATATTTCATTAAATTATATTTTATTTGTTAACAGGTATTGAAGGTGAGAGGAGTGAATGTACAGTGATTTCTTCCACCTTTAAAATACCATGACTGAGGTGAGACCCTTGAACAAGGCTGCTAACCCGCGAATCCTCTCCGGGTGTGTGTGTGTAGGTGATGGATGGGATAAATGCAGAACTCTCATACTTTCGGTCACTTTCTCTTTCTCTCTCCTCCTGATGAAGATGCTGTATCTCTCTCTTGTACTAAATATGAAAATTGCCCCCTCACTCTGATATTTCAGAGTCTTTAAGGAGCTGATACAGGTGAATCTCAATAAATGAGAATATCGTGGAAAAGTTAATTTATTTCAGTATTTCAGCTCAAATTGAGGTGAAACTTGTGTATTAAATAAATTCAGTGCACACACAGACTGAAGTAAGTTTAAGTCCTTGGTTCTGAAAAAATTCTGAAAAAGGAATTTGGAAATAGAAAATTTAAAATATTATTTAAAATAGCAATATTTATTAAATATAAAAGTTTTTACTGTCTTTGTTTTTAATAAATTTTTGCACAATTTGCACATTACAATGCAAGACAGGGATCATATCCCATTTACTAACATTTCATATTTCTATTTTCTTCTACTGCCATCGTGTGCTGAAGAAGATGAAGTGCATTTAAAATTCTTTTTTCGTAGCAGCACAGCCACTTTTTGGAAATAAGTCTAGATGGTACTTTAAACTGTAGAGACAATAAAAACAAAATGTATAAATATAATTTAAAACGTCATATGTCAAATGAAACACAACCATTAGTATTAGTATTAGAATTAGTATTAGTATTAGAATTAGAATTAGAATTAGTATTAGTATTAGTATTAGTATTAGTATTAGTATTATGCTGCACTGTTTCATTCTCTGAATAATGAAACAAAATCTGATTTTACGTATAGGCCCATTTCAGTCCCTGGGTGTTTGTGATTTTCAACTAACACAACTATATCTGATCATATTAAGTAACATCTCATATTCAGCTGCATATACAAATCATGGTAATCGGATCTGGATTGAAATTTGTGAATGAAAAACATATCAACTTCAGAACATATTATTGAATAACATTTAATTCAAAAATGTAAATTAAACATGATAAAAAAAATTATGTAATATACTAAAAATATTATAAATGCTTTTTTTCGTCATCTAAAAACAATTAAAAAAGCTCAACACACCCAAGATTAATTTTTTTTACTTCTCACTGGGCCGGATTCTAAGAGGCTCATAAAAGCAGAAACATGTTTGTAGTAATGCACTTGGCTGGAGCTGAATGATGATGATGTCAGAGTGGATTGACACTGGTGGGTGGGTCTTATGTTGTTAACGTGAACTTCGTCCCTCCTCCTCATCTCACTACATTCCCATCCTCGCCATTCAACTCACATTCTCAGTTCACACATGAATATTTTTAAATGAATATAATTTGTTATTATTATTCCTTTAAGAAGTGCATTACACTGTGCAATAACAAATATAACATTTCTTTAGGTAACACTGAACTATTATTTTTGGGTTATTGTGAAGATGTTTGTGTTTCAGTGTAGGCTAACACACACCTGCTTTTTAACAAGAATGAATGTATAGACAGGCTACAATTTATGTTCATGGAAAAAAACACATAGGTGACCATTCATTTGTGTTTTCTTTCAGAGGTGTAAAGAGCAGGAAGATGAGGTGTGCGCTGGATTATCGAGACACTGACCAACTCTTGATCAAACTGGGATTCTGTTTTTTGGGCTAGTTACTTTTTACACCCCAACTACGGGGCAGGAGATGAAAAACGTGTGAATACAAATATATGAACATTAAATGTTCATAAAAGTGGTGCATTGGTCCATCATATGAAGAGTTTTCTAGTTTAAAACAGGATTTAATTAAGGTATATTATAGATTGCACTTGTTTCTTACTAATTTTGGAGTGCTGATGGCAAAAAAAAAAAAAAAATCACCTTTTACGCTTCAGCATGTGCACTTAATGACATTTTTGCAGCATTTTTTTTCCTTTCCACAAACATTTGTTAAATAGTAGTTCTGTTCTTGGAGTGTGAATTGAGAAGCTAAAAAAAATCACAAAGGTCAAGTAAAGTAAATCTGTGAACCCTTCAGTCCTTTCAGTTTGTGTTCCATTCTTGCTCTTAATTTGATCTTTGATCTCTCATCACGTCTATTTTAACCCATTGTTGCATTCATGGCTGTTGAACCCAATAATCTACAGATGTTTAGCCTGATCAAGAATCTCCAGTCTTTTCCATCCGGTCAAATCTGATTCAGATGTTTTAATTTGAGCTCAGTTTAATGGTGTACAGACCCCTTTTTAAACATGGATAAACAGTGTGTTATTTTATAGGGGCAAAGGTCTTAAAACTGATATAAAAAAAAACTGCTATGTGGAAGCTTCAGTTTTTGTGTAGAGCAAGGGCTGTGCACAGGGGGGATGGCCTCATCCACCTCTCACCAGTCCCCCACTCCTCACCCCAGCTCAAAGCTGTCTGTTCCCCGCTTCCTCCGCTAAAAGATCCGCTTGATTCCGCTAACTACGCTCCGTGTTTCCAGCCCGCTCCGGCTCCAAATTAGTTGTTTATTGGTATATCATATATAGATTTATTCTGTATCTATGACGAAGGGTTACAAAAATATGGCTTCTTGTAATAAAAAAGTGTTCTTGTGGCTCAGTTTTGGGGGTAAGTTGACCCGGAAGTCAAGTCAGTGAGTAAGATGCACTCTCCATTCCCCCAATGTGTTTCTCCTTATCACAGTCTTGGGTAGAAATTATGGGTGCGTCCAAAATACATAGTCACATGACAGTAAAAGCGTACAGCTGCCAAGATACAAGGGGTGGCTCAACTTACCCCACTCTCCCCTTACAGGAAGCAGGCCTTAGAGGAGTGAGAGAGCACACCTTATCAAAACGCCTACAATAAATCTGAAATGATTACAGAGAGTGCTGTCTTCTTATTAATTGTATATTTGTAACAACTGATCATGTAACAAGTAACTCCACCCTCTTGTACCCCTTTTTTGTTTTGGCCACTGCCCTCAAAAATGTCTGTGCACGGCCCTGTGTGGAATTGAATATTAAATATTCACACATTTCAATAATCAGTTCAAATATATTTTCTAAATTATTTTATGATTTATGTGGATCACTGCTTATCCTGCTTTTGATTTTCATAAAATTCTGATCTGATAATCACAAAGTTCTGTGAAAATTATCAGAAATATCAGCACATATAACAGCTCATTTTTCTCATTAAAATTTTGATTAAATGTCTTTAATGGTAATCATGATGATAGTGATTGAAATCATTTGTTTGTTTATCTAAGATGGATTCATGAAATAGTCTCCTACCAGTAATATTGTGCTTTTAAATACATGCACATAAAATATTCATTATAATTTATTCTTAGATTTTCTTTTTTCACAGTAAATGTAATAGCCTCACGGTATGTATTGTTTACTCTCTTTCTTTTGGCTTTGGGCTGTTCATCGCTGCTGGTAGATTTTGTAGCTACATCTTTACGAACTACAAGGCATGGCCTCTTTCTTTGGAAGAGCATTCCAGCCAAATATGTGTGTCTGAAGGTGGGGAATAAATATATTTTCTAGTTTAACTGGTCTCTTTTCCTCTTTGTGTTTATGTCAATAAATGGTTGATGGTGGCCTATTCCAGCATATTCGACACTCCTCCTGCTGACGCTTGTAATAAAACTTATATTTTGCAATACCCCTTCACCAAGGCTAAAAGTACCATACTTTAAATAGAGATTTTTGTGAGAATTTTGTATTGTTGTGGAAATAAATGGAAAGAAAGAAAAAATGTTATTCTACAATGTGGTGGGAGGTGGAAAAAACTCCAAATAGAAATGGGTAGCTTTGCCAAGATTATACTGCCTACACTACTAGAAGGGCACCCAGGAGAGATAATGAACAACTTGAAGTAAAATGTAGTCCAACAATACACTTAACAGATGCAAAATGAGTTGAAAAAAAAAAAAAAAATCTTTAGGAACTCTTCTCCATGAAAATGCAAAGGAGCTTTAATTAGAGCTTGATTTTCTTTATTAAAGGACATGGATGCTCCTATAGTTCATTCTTTGTTAATCTGGAAAAGAAAGGCGATGGAAAGGAAACAGATGTTACATCTAATTTCGTACCTAACGTAACTTTGACATCCGATCTTCAAGGAAATGAGGATGATTTGCAATGTAAGTTTTGATAAGAGGTTCCTGTTTGCGAGAGCAAAAGTGTGACTGTTTCAAGTATGGACTTTTTTTATTTAAAGATTTTACCTAAATTGAATACTGAACAACAAAAAGGAGTTGGACTCTGATATACGGATAAATGAACTGTCAGAAACAGTTCAACAAATGTATGCTGTTGCTAAAGCCCCTGGTATTGACCTGGACTCCCAGCAGAATTTTATCAGCATTTTTGGCATGTGTGATTAAGGAAGATATGTTGGAGGTTTTTAAAGTATCTTTTAAAAAAGGAAGACCAAAAAGAATAAACCCAAATAGTTGTAAAAGGGCTGTGCTTTCGCTTGTTACTTAAGAAAGGTGATCTTGTGTCTTTTTAAAAATTGGAGACCAGTGGCATTGTTATGTACAGAGATATAAAATCCCTTGCAAAGTGTGTTTCAAATAGGATTAAAAAAACACCTTGGGGTCGTTGATAGATAATAATCCGACTTATTGTCTACCAAATCTAATCCATAATGGATAACCTTTTTCTTTTAAGAGATGCAAGTGATTTAGCTGGCATGGGATAATGTAAATTTGAGTATATTTTCTCGTGGACCAAAGACACAAAAAAAAAAAAAGCTTTTTTGCTAGAGCTGACAATTGCTGTATTTTGTTTTCAATGCTCTCAAAGCTTGTGTGGAAGTGGGGGACTGTTTTTTTATCAGGAATAAAACTTTTATATATTTGGGGCAGTCTGCTATGTTACAGGTGGGAGGTGGACTTAGCCAGCCAGTTTGTATTGAAAAGAGGAATAGGTCAGGGAGGTCCTTTGTCAAGACAACTTTTTGTTTCTTTTAGCAATTGAACCCTCCTATACTTTTGTCAGCTGTGAAAAAAAAAACTAAAAAAAGGTTTGGTAAAGAAAGGTTCTGGAAATAGGCTTAGCAAAAGTACTTCCGTTTATGTATATCAGATCCCTGTTTTTACAAGAAATAAATGATGTTGTTTAAAGCTTTCTAAAATAAAAAGCTTGTAAATATTTATGAAAATGCCTCCTCTGGCAAAAGGTCAGGAATGAAATAAAAAGGACGGTTTTATTAATGGGGCATTGGCAAGAGGAACTCCAGCCAGATTCTCCGTGTGTGGCTTTAACATGGGGTAAAAGAAGGCTTACAATGTGTAGGGGAAGGCATCTAGGAAGAAGGATTCAGGAAATACTGGGAGGGTATGATAGAAAAGTGGTGTGGAAACTGCCAGAATGGAAGTGCAAGGTTACCAAAAACCAAGCATAAGGGGAAGGGCCCTGGTTGTTAATAAGCTAGTAGCCTCTAATAAGGACTCTGGCAGAAAATGACAGGTACTAGAACCCACCAAATACTGCTTATTGGTGAAATTCAAAGAAATGTACTTAACATTTTTTTTGGGACTGGACACCACTGGACAAAGGCTAGCTACAGCTCTTTTTACCAGTTAGTGAAGGGGTGGATATGGATTAAATTGGATAAGAAAATCGAAACTTTAACCCTGGTGAATCCAAGCAGTGGCAAAAAAGACTCATTGCATTCGGGACACCCATGTGAACTAATACAGCTGCAGGCCTCTAGTTTCGCAAAATGTGGAATATTTTTAATATGATCACACTTTTTGTGGGTTTTTTTTTTTTGTTCTTAATAATTGATGGACATGGTGATTTGAGTGGTACATCATCTTATTATCAATCAGTTTTAAGAGCTGGAGATCGTTTTCAGTGGAGAGAGGTTCTTCAGATCTTGGAAGCGATACTAATGAACCTCTTTTATAACCCTCGGAATTTAAGTCAAAGACTAATTGCTGAGGAGTTTAAGGTCTGTATGGCAAAAGTTTGGGTCACCAAAGTATCTGATTTGAGAAATGCCACAAGGGAAAAAGCTTCTCCTTGATAGGGATGTAAGGTCTTGACAAGGCATCAGGTCTGTTAGGTTCATGAAGATAATATTAAATAGAATTTTTTTTCGTTTACCTTACTCTCTCTACATTAAGACAGCTTCCCAAGAAGAAAATGCACGCTTGACTTTTATGAGGACAATGATGGAAAAATTATAATTTCCCAGAGGGAAAATGTCTTTCTGCTAGCATTGATAGAATACCAGAAAGGGCTCTATTTCTAGTTAAACTCTCCATCAACATGACAACGTTTGAGAAACATCAAGAAAGCAATCTATGCACCATGTTGAACGTGTCTCATTACTCCTCTCTAAAGAAAATGAGTCAAATGCACCAACATTTTTGGCCAAAATCTTCACCTAGGTGTTGAGGTCTTTAGATACTCTCCCACAGAAAACACTGCAGTAGCGTATCAGGGGAAGAGTTGTTCACTGGCAAGAGCCCCAAATAAACAGGTGGCACATTTTGGATCCACAATGTGGTAAAGGATGTGTATTTTGCAATGCTGAGACCAGAACGTAGATCAATGTTTTTGTCTGTGTGTAGTGAAGAAAAAAATTTCACAGACTTGGGGGAAACTTGGTTTAGAAAATGAGAGAAGTGTTTAGTCCATCCAGCAAATTTGTATTTGGTCTTACATATGTTGCTGCAAAGAAGAAAACAATGCGTTGATAAACTTATAGTTGGTGAGCACAGCTCTCAATATGGTGACAAGAAATCGAAAATAAAAGTGAATGTTCAGCATGGATCCTGAATGGGACGTGGAAAGCCTAATACCTGCAGATCATCAGAGCAATTTGCTTTTATAAGAATGAGAAATAATTAATGGGTTTTAATGAATGTTCTTTTAAGCATTTGGTGTGTTGTTGACTGAGTGAGGAAATTTATATTTCTGTTAATTTATTTTATTATGTAAATTTAATATCATACGAGGAAAATAATAGAATGAATGAATTGTAAGAAGAACTGTTCATAAAAGATGTTTTAAAGCAACAATCGCTCGCTCCTAATGAGTATATATATTAGAAGTAATAAGACAGACAGGGGCTTCTCAATGAATTAGAATTTTCTGAAAAAGTTCAATGTGAAACTTGGGTGTATTTAATCAATTCAGTGCACCAGCTGAATAGTTTAATCTTTGGTTCTTGTCATGAGTGATATTTGGGCTCACATTAAACAAAAACCCACCACATCACAATCTCCACAATTAGAAACTTCAAAGACCAAAAAATATAATACATTTTTAATTGTTGGCCTTCTGTAACAGTAGGTTCATTTCCTGTATCATGTACTCATACTTGTATGTGGCGTCCTTGTAGCTTATTACGCCTCATTCGGCATGGTATGAGGGAGCTCAGTTTGTGGCACTGCTGAGGTGTGTATGGAAGACCCAGGTTTCTTTTGACCGCACACATTGGCCCTTCACTCAACTGCATTTTTTGGTGTCTCTTGTTTCTCATTTTCCTCTTCACAATACACCATAGATTCTCTCTGGGTTCAGTTCTGATGGAATTCTCCAGCAAGCACAACCAACACCATTGCTCATTACACACTTTTGGTGCTTTTTGCAGTGTGGTGTTCCACAAACCGGAAAGGGTCAAATATACATCGTTGTTTGTTGCTCTGCATCAGTCTATGGCGGTGTAGATGTCTCTTTCATCAACAGATATACCCGTAAATATAACAGAGGGAACTGTGAATGAAATATGAATACATCAGTACATTAAATCAGCATCAATATGTGTCTGAAGCCAATAATACAAATACATCACTTCTTCCTATAACATGCGTAACATAACCCGCTTCCGTTCGTGTCCTCTTGCAACGGCAAAATGGTTTTTCCTCGTAATACATAATACATTTATTTGTGTCACATCAATTTGTTCTCAGTAACTGTTCCACTTTCAGAGAGAGATAACAATTCAGAGTCCAACGCGATGCTAAACACTATTTCACAGTCTATATAAGCACTAACTCATTAGGAATGCACAAAAACCATAACTTCAGTACACAGAACATTGCACTTTCAATTGACCATGTACAACTATACCTTCTGTCCACTTAAACCCTGTGAGCATCCATTAGGTTTCTATCTTCACCTAGATGTTAGCATGTTAAGCATGCCGATTAGCCATAAGTAACTTACAGTCTTTTTTTGCATCAAACCCCATGCTTTCGCAATATTCACAGAACTCCAGTCTCATGACAACTCCACGGGTGCTGGTCATAAATATAATATCATCACAAAAGTTGATTTATTTCACTAAATTTTCCATTCAAAAGTCAGAAACGTGTAGAGGATTTATTCATACCACAAGACGGAGATATTCATCCATGTTTATTTCTTTTCATTTTGATGTTGATATAACTGACACTAAGTAAATTCCCAAATTCGTATCTCAAAAAGTTAGAATATTGGGAAAGGTTCATATTAAAGGGACCCTGTGCCACACCCCACACTCTAATCCTGAATTAACTCAGAACACCTGCAAAGGCACTTTAAATTGCCTCTCAGTCTAGTTCTTAGGCTACACAATCATGGGGACGACTGCGTGAAATTGACAGTTGCCAAAGACAACCATGACACCTTGCTAAAGGAGGGCGACACAAAGGTCATTGCAAAGGCTGGCTGTCACAGAGCTCTGTTCCCAACACATTAACGAAGAGGTAGAAGGAAAGATGTGATAAAAAGTGTACAAGCAGAGGGATACCCGCACCCCTGGAGAGGATTGTGAAACAAACCATTCCAAAAATGTGGGGAGATTGCACAAAGTATTGGACTGCAGCTGGAGTCTGCTTTCAAGAACCCTACACAAAGACTATGCAAGACATGGTTTTCAGCTGCGCAGATCCTTGTGTCACCACTCTTGAAAGAACCAGACAGCTCATAACGCGTCTCGCTTCACAAAATGACTGGAACTGCTGCTGATACTCCAAGTTGATGGGTCTCATGTGAAATAAAATTTTGCATGTTCCTTGGAAAGCAGGTCCCCGAAGTCTGGAGGAGAGAGGAGTAGGCCACACATTCCATGTTGCTTGCGGTCCCGTGGGTAAGTTTCCACAGTGCTATGATAGGTTTTCGAGCCATGGGGCATTTCATCTCTGTGTGTTGGGTCCTCGCTGTGTTCTCTGAGTCCAAGGTCACACAGCCGAACCAGGAGTTTTAGGAGGCCCTTCATGCTTCCTCTGCTTACCGAAATGTTATGGAGACTGCGAATTTCATTTTTCCAACAGGGCTTGGCCCCAGCACACGTGCAAAGCTTCCAGTACCTGGTTTAATGACCTGGGAATCACTGTTCTTAATTGGCCAGCAAACTTGCCTGACCTTAACCCGATAGAAATCTAGGGGGGATTAAAGAGGAAGATGCGATATGCCACAGACCCCAACAAGGCAGCAGAAGAGAGCTAAGGCCACGATCAGACAGCAACTGCTCTCATAACCCTGAGCATTCCACAGACTTGACGACATATCCTGGTTGATACCCATCCCTCCGCTTGCTGCAGTAATTCAGGCAAAAGGGACCCCAAAAAGTATTGATGCTAACATGCCAGACTTTTCATTTTTCATACTTTTGATTGGCCAAGATTTCGCAAATACTTTCTTGACGTAGTTGGTCTTAATTTGATATTCAAATTTTCTGAGATACTGAATTTCGGGCATTTTCCTTAGTTTGTCAGTTTATAATCTATAAAAATTAAAAGACATAAACATTTAACATATCAGTCTGGGTGTAATGAATGAAGTATACTAATACAAGTTTCACTTTTTGAATGAAATTAAGAAATAATCAACTTGCATGATATCTATTACATATCAGCCCTGTATATCACCTATTAACTCATGATGAAAGTACACTGTTTGTATTTGCATACCGGAGAAAGTACCTGACACTTGACAGATCCCTCATAAAGCCTTTGGTTGTGCATCTCCTTTTTCTGCCACACTTTTCCTTTCCACTCAACTTGTCGGTAAGATCTTGGATACA
>NW_024879371.1:206870-207104 GCF_018340385.1 Cyprinus carpio
TGACCAACTTTATGGAGATGCAGATTTCATTTTCCAACAGGGCTTGGCCCCAGCACACAGTGCAAAAGCTTCCAGTACCTGGTTTAAGGACCATGGTATCACTGTTCTTAATTGGCCAGCAAACTTGCCTGACCTTAACCCGATAGAAAATCTATGGGGTATTGGANATTAACTCAAAACACCTGCAAAGGCCTTTAAATGGTCTCTCAGTCTAGTTCTGTAGGCTACACTATA
>NW_024879371.1:207132-225279 GCF_018340385.1 Cyprinus carpio
CTATCAGAGCAACCTGGGCTCTCATAACACCTGAGCAGTGCCACAGACTGATCGACTCCATGCCCTGCCGCATTGCTGCAGTAATTCAGGCAAAAGGAGCCCCAACTAAGTATTGAGTGCTATACATGCTCATACTTTTCATTTTTATACTTTTTAATTGGCCAAGATTTCTGAAAATAATTTCTTAGTATTGGTCTTAATTTATATTCAAATTTTCTGAGATACTGAATTTGGGATTTTCCTTAGTTGTCAGTTATAATCATAAAAATTAAAAGAAATAAACATTTGAAATATATCAGTCTGTGTGTAATGAATTAATATAATATACAGGTTTCACTTTTTGAATGAGTGGCCAGAAATAAATCAACTTTGCATGATATTCTAATTATATGATAGCACTGTATATCCACTTTAACCATGATGAAGAATTTTGCTGTTATATATTTCATACCTGATAAAGGGGAGACAAATGGGCAGGGGGGAAATTGGAATTTGTTAATTGAAAAAAAGGATTAAACTTGAAACTTTCGGTGTATATTTGGTATTAGTAAATGAAAACACAGACTCAACCTGCAACCTTTTTTTAATTTTTTTTTTAACAGTTGAGGACTTTGGACCACTGGGCGGCAGTCAGTTCTTCTCAACATAGCCCAGGTAAGATGCCTGTTGGTGTCTGTAGTTCAGCAAATTCCTTGACATGTCTGTGTGTGGGGGCTCTTGATGCCTTGACCCCAACCTCAGTACATTCCTTGTGAACTTCACTCAAATTCCTGAATCAATTTCGCTTGACAATCCTCATAAGGCTGTGGTTGTGCATCTTTCTTTTTCTCCACACTTTTCCTTCCACTAAACTTTCTGTTAATATGCTTGGATACAGCACTCTGTGAACAGCCAGCTTCTTTGGCAATGAATGTTTGTGGCTTACCTTCCTTGTGAAGGGTGCCAATGATTGTCTTCTGGACAACTGTCAGAAAAGCAGTCTTCCCCATGATTGTGTAGCCTAGTGAACCAAACTGAGAGACCATTTTATAGGTTCAGGAAACCTCTGCAGGATTGATTAGTTGATTGGCATGTCACCATAATCTAATTTGTTGAGATGGTGAATATGGGTTTTTGTTAAATGTAAGCCAAATCATCACACTAAAAGAACCAAAGACTTAAATTACTTCAGCCTGTGCATTGCATTTATTTAATACCTGAGTTTCACAATTTGAGTTGGAATTATTGAAACAAAAATGAACTTCTTCACGTGACATTCTAATTCATTGAGAAGCACCTGTAAATATTAGTAATGGCCTTATTGTTATTTTACAAAAATACAATTGCTGTTATTATTATTACATATTATTATTATTATTATTATTATTATTTAAAACCTTTTTATTTTAGATTCACATTCTCTCTGTTCTTTTCAGTAGATCAAACATTGTCATTCTGAGTTATACAGTCTTTTTAGGGTGGAGCTACTGGAGGAGTTTTATTCACTGCAGAGCTTCACTAAACCTCTTCACTACAGACCGACAGCACATTAAGCATTTTCAGGAGTGCTCAGGACCCAATTATTATCCCACAGTTCTGTGGTGAAAATTTGTGAACTGCTGAAAGAAAAATGCTTATTTTTCATCTGTTTGTGCTCATGGTTTCTGACAGGTATGTGCTTTTTTAAAGCCTCAGTTCTCTCTTTTTATATTATCATTTGTCCTTAAACATAATTCTGGTATTTCCATAATATTAAGCTTTATTCTCTATTTATTTCTTTAATATTGTATCAGACTAATATACTAAATACTCTTGTTTCCATGTTGCTGTCCCTCGTCCACAAATTTACATTAAGGTACTTAGTGCAGATTGAATAACTGTTTTACTATGAGATAATTTTTTAAAAGTTAAAAAATGACTAGTGAATACCTCAAAGGTTTGCTGTCTGTGCGTGTTTGGCGATGAAGCAAGTCACCGTGTATCTGTGATGGAGGAGACTCTGGCCACCTTGACTCCTAATGATGCTGATATAATGGGAGACAATCTGATAATGTGGAGATTTGGGCACAACAGTCTCATAGCTAAAATCAACAGAAAGGACAGTAAGAGACAGTTTTTTGATGAGCGATTCAGAGACAGACTTAAACTGGATCAGACTGGATCTCTGACCACACAGACTCTGGACTTTATCAAGTTCTCTGCACCAGCAAAGATACACCAGTCAGCATATTCAATCTCGCTGTCTATGGTGAGTTAGTTTAGTTATATTTATATTTTTAGTTAATTTAGTTAAATTTATATAGTAAGTATTGTCTTTAAATAAAATAATAATAATAATTACAAAAATTCTAAATTCTAAAAATGTCCAACATTGTGTACTTAATTCTTGTATCTTCTCTGAAAGTCATGACAATTTCCACCGCATCTAAAAGAATATTTTGTTTGATCTTGTGATGGAAATTACATTTTATTTTATTTTTTGCAATACATTTCTATGTAATCACTTAATACTGATACTGTAATTCCATTTTAAACATTAATCCTTTGTAAATGTTAAGAGAAGGGTTTAGATCAAGGTTGTCATTGACATCTGTGAATGACAGATAAAACATCTCTCTTACTTTCTGTTAATTAGATTAATTATCTTTTTATTTTTCAGCTCATCTGCCTGTTCCTGTCATCAGTAACTCATCATCATCAGGACCAGCATCTAAATGTGTGTTTCTGTGTTCAGTGGTGAATGTGAGTGATGTGACTCTCTCCTGGTACAGAGGAAACAGTTTATTGTCCAGCATCAGTGTGTCTGATCTCAGCAGAAGTCTTTCTTTACATCTGGAGTGTCTGGATGATTCTTACAGCTGTGTGGTGAACAATCCCATCAGTAACCAGACTCAACATCTCAACACTGATTTATTGTCCACATGTCCAGTGTGAAGTCTGAGATAATATTTAGTGTTTATGAACACATTCACTCAAACGAATGACACTCTCCTTCACATCTTCCAGATGACTCTGTATCTCTGATAGTGTTGATCTCTGCTGCTGCTGCTGGTTTTCTGTTGATTGCAGCTACAGTTGGGATCTTCTGCATCTGCAGAAAACACAGAAAAACAGACCAAGAAGGCAAGTATTGTCTACTTTTACCTACTGCATGTGTGTGTGTTATAATATAAAACAATAATCAGATATCAGTTCATTGAGAATTTTGTTTCTGTTATATTTTCTTACAGTTCAGACCCGTGACAGAGAGATCACTTACACTGATCCCACATTTTACAAAATACATAAATCGGTAAGAGATGTATGGTTTTTGTTATTTTTTTTTTTAGTTATTTATCCGTGTCAGAGAGTTTTAGGTGTGTACATCCACAGGCATGTACAATATTGTCTTTTGGTCTTCTATACTGATACATTTATGTCATCCAAGGCAAAAAAAAGATTTTAAAATATTTTTTGAAATCTGCATCAAGGCACATATTTATAGGGGATAGGCAAATTAAAAGGATTTAATAACAACATTTAATCAGACAAAGAAAGAGAGAAATACTGGAATATTCCTCCATCTGTGGGAAAACAATCTTATTTGAATTTGAATTATATTCTTGTGAATTGATTGGTAAAGTTTATATATTTGTACAATCTCATATATCTGCTTACACCCCATTAATTGATATGTTATACGTGGATCTTCATGCTTACATCGTTCTAACAATGGTAAGTTTTTGTACAATTCATACCGGACAAATTCATATACAATTTAATTATGTTTTCTTTCAGAGTGCTACAGAGCAGGATAATACTGGTGTCCCCAGAGGAGTCTAAAGACATTGATCAACTCTTGATCAAAATGTGATTCTGTTTTTGGATTACTAACTTCATGCCAAATACAGAGACAGGAAACAGTATCTCATGTTATTTGTGAATACAAATATATGCCCATTAAATGTAATTTTGTCATAAATTACACATACAAAAAAAAAAAAAAACAAGGTTACTGTTAGATTATATCACACTCTCTGCCAGAATATTTTTGTGAGTTTGCCTGTCTGTGCTCTCTCTCTCTCCTCACACACTCCCGCCACATGCCCCCTTGTTCTTTTCCTTCCTTCCTTATGTGTTCTCTCTATCCCAATGTCTACACACATGCGCACACATGTATCATCAGGAGTTCAGACCAGGATGAGGGCTTTAGGCCCGAGGGCTATTGAGTTCGTTCTGTCATTTTGAGTTGAGATATTGTTTTGCCAGATGTGCTCCTAATATGGTAAGAACTTTCTGTTCCCATTTTATATAACATACAGATGTAATCCATATCCCATGGGATCTAGCAGGAAGAAAAACCCCTTGTTTGCTAGACATTCCTACATAGTGTAGTGTATGATTTGCTCCTAATATGGTACCCTTACACCAACACTTCTTCTTACAATGTATCTTGCACCCTACTGATGTAATAATAAACTTTAAAGAAGTTTGTGAACACACAATTGGCTTCATGTTCATAATTCTTTCCATGGGCCCATGCACAGACTGAGAATAGTCAGATGGCATTGAAAGATAAAGAGCTGAAATATATATTTAACAATTACAAAAGGGGATTTTTACAGTGATGTCATAGAACTTTTATTTTTAAGAGTTACAGACAGGGCTTTGTCAGGTATATTTACACATACCAGCAATTTGTTTTAGTCACAGAAGCTCCACAGTGCCACAGAATGACAGTGACAAGACAGGACTCAGATAATAAAAAGAATAAAAAAAAATAGACAAAATAGACACTGTACAAAAAAGAAAAATACTAAATATAATATATAATATAGACAATTATGTGTGTACAGGTATGATGTGTGTAAATTTGAAATCTAAAAAAAGTATGTGTGTTAAATAGCTAGTGTACAGTATATAGTGTTGTGTGTTTTCCACATTTATTGTTAAGTGTTCAAAAAAGATGGATTGCCTGGAGGGAAGAAACTGTTCCCTGTGTCTGGTCATTCTGGTGCTCTGAGAGCTCTGTAGCGTCTACCAGGTGGCAGTTCAAGGAGAGAGCTGTACTGGATGTGAGTGGTCCTGGAGTGATTTTGCCAGTCCTTTGCTAACTCTGGATGAGTACAGTTCTTGGAGAGAAGGGAGGGTTGTAACAGTGATTCGCTCAGCAGTCCAGACTACCCTCTGTAGTCTTCTGAGGTCAGATTTGGTAGCTGAACTGAACCAGACAGTGGTGGAGTAGAACTGTTTCAGCAGCTCCTGTGGCAGGTTAAAATTCCTCAGCTGGCAAAGCAAGTACAAACTCTGCTGGGCCTTTTCACACAATGGAGTCCAATGTGAATGTCCCACTTTAGGTCCTGACAGATTGTGGTGCCCAGGAACCTGAATGACTCCACTGTCAAGTATGGAGTGCTGTTCATGATGGTGAGTGGGCCCTTAGACAGCACTGCATCACATAGGAATGCTACTGTAATGGAAATCCACAACATGGGCTCAGGAATCCTTCCAGAAAACATTGTCAGTGAACACAATCCACCGTGCCATTCAGCGTTGCTGGCTAAAACTCTATTGGCCATATCTAAAGATGATCCAGAAGCGCAGGCATTTTCTCTGGGCCAAGGCTCATTTAAAATGAACTGTGGCAAAGTGGAAAACTGTTCTGTGGTCAGACAAATCAAAATTTGAAGTTCTTTTTGGAAAAATGGGATGCCACGTTCATCCAGACTAAAAGAGGACAAGGACAACCCAAGTTGTTACAGCGCTCAGAACTTCAGAAGCCTGCATCTCTGATGGTATGGGGTTGCAGAGTGTGTGTGGCATGGGCAGCTTACACATCTGGAAAGGCACCATCAATGCTGAAAGGTATATCCGAGTTCTAGAACAACATATGCTCCCATCCAGACGTCGTCTCTTTCAGGGAAGACCTTGCATTTTCCAACATGACAATGCCAGACCACATACTGCATCAATTACAACAACATCGGCTGCGTAGAAGAAGGATCCGGGTACTGAAATGGCCAGCCTGCTGTCCAGATCTTTCACCCATAGAAAACATTTGGCGCATCATAAAGAGGAAGATGTGACAAAGAAGACCTAAGACCGTTGAGCAACTAGAAGCCTGTATTAGACAAGAATGGGAGAACATTCCTATTCCTAAACTTGAGCAACTTATCTCCTCAGTCCCCAGACGTTTGCAGACTGTTATAAAAAGAAGAGGGGATGCCACACAGTGGTAAACATGGCTTTGTCCCAACTTTTTTGAGATGTGTTGATGCCATGAAATTATAAAATCAACTTATTTTTCCCTTAAAATGATACATTTTCTCAGTTTAAACATTTGATATGTCATCTATGTTGTATTCTGAATAAAATATTGAAATTTGAAACTTCCACATCATTGCATTCTGTTTTTATTCACAATTTGTAGAGTGTCCCAACTTTTTTGGAATCGAGTTTGTACATCATAACAGGAGTTCTGACCTTTGTCACAAAAAGTCTTTATTTCATTGCCTTTTACCCTATCTCATGTTTTAGTAATCTTCATAAGTTATATAGCATTTGAACTGTGAAAACCATTTTGAAATTGAACATTGCGTTATCATAAATGGTACTTCAAAATCTGTTAGCGGTCTTCTCCCCCTTAGCGGGAGTGTCATATTACAAAATGTATTACGGTCTTTTAGAATCAAAACTTTTTATATTCTTGACAAAATACACATCATTTGACTGTGACTGAGTCTAAAGATTCCATATTTAGAATCTAGAACACTAGTATTTTCAGCAGCTAAAAAATGGTTTTGAGTCAGTTATTTCTGTCTTTTGCCATATGTGTTGGTTGGATATATCAATTTACATTTCCAAACATTCATTTTGCCATTAATTATAATTATTATTATAATAATACGATTTTTGTCTGACAACAGCCAGTGCTCCACACAGAGATCTGATCTGTTAATAGGTTTGGAGTGACATGAAGAAACAACAAACTGAGACAGACTCAGTCCAGAAGAACTGTGACGTCTCTAAGATGATTCAAGAAATCTACTTGCAAAGCTCCCTGAGAAACTATGTGCAAGTGCACCGAGGGCAAAAGCTGCTTTAAACACAAAGGATATTCACACCAAATGTTGATTTGTTTCAGTTAATTGAAGTTAATTTAAAAAAAAAAAAAAAAAAAAAAAATTATGACATTATTTTTGACAGCATCCTCATTTTACAGCATTTTTACACAAGTGCCTAAAAATTTGCACAGTTCTGTAGCTTTGCAGGTTTCTTGAAGAGTAGAGACGCTGTCACAGTTCTTCTGGATTGAGTCTGTCTCAGTCTGTTCTGTTTCTTCATGTCACTTCAGACAGAGTAATGATGATCAGATCAGATCTCTGTGTGCAGCACTGGCTGTTGTCAGACAAACACCTCACTGGGTTATTACAATTAATGGCAAAATTAATGTTTGGAAATGTAAACTGATATTTCCTACTGACACGCTACAGCAAAAGATGGAAATAACTGACTTAAAACCATTTTTTAGCTGCTGAAAATACTAGTGTTCAAATAATTTTGGGCACCAGATATAATGTAGATATAATGTTATTATAAAAATGGTCTAATATGAACTTTTATACAAATGAACTTTAACAACAGGGTTTCCTGTATAATTTAGAGAAATTTAGAAAAAAATAACATACTTAATCACAAGCTTGTTAATTATTCCTGATAATGCTCCAAGCACTGTTTAATAAGATGATAGAAGTAAGAGAAATAAGTTCCAAGAGACTTTGAAGTTACGTTATGTTTAACTAATGTGGGGTGATGTGAAGTAATCAGCAATCGTTGGATTTTATGCCAGATTTGTGGTATACACTGATATACTGTCACGGACCCCCTGATTAAATAACTAAATAATAAATAGGATGAGTTATTATAAAATATGTTTGGATTTTTACACAATAATAAGAATAAATAAAAGAGCATGATGTGACTGGTGACGTGAGTAGCACGTTCTCACAAATAGGGCTAAAGTTACATTTTCAGCCTGATCTGCCTCAGTGGGCTAATAATGTGTGTCAATGTCAAAGTGATTGAGCTGGCCATTGGCATGACATCAAAGTTGGCTGGGTTTACTGTTCAAAGAAGCAGATCATGAATTCCACCTTAACCTTGAAAAAGAGCAAGATGGAAGTTGCACATCATTTGATTAGTCAACTGTTACGATAGAAATGTTAAATGACTGACATCTATATTCAGTGATGCAAACTATTGGACATTTTTGAGAGAGAGTGTGTCTCTCTCTACAAACAATAAAGCTGTGAGTTTAGTTATAGATAAGTTCACTTCAAGAATAAAATGTACAGATAATTTTTACTCACCCTCATGTCATTCAAGATGTTCATGTCTTTCTTTCTTAGTCACAAAGAAATTAAGTTTTCTGAGGAAAACATTGCAGGATTTTATATTTATATACTTTTAACCTTAAATGCTCATCTTGTCTAGCTCTGCCATGCACATGCAAACAGTTTGGATAGGTTGAAAAACTCCCACCTCATTTTCTCTTCCAACTTTAAAATCGTCCTATGTTGTTGTTTGTCCAAAATATTCCTTTTTCTTTTTTTTGTAAAGAGCGTTTGACTTTATTTGCACTTTCACTTGTAAACACTGGGGCAGTACTTCTGTTTGTCGGTCGGATGATTTTGAAATTGGAGGGATATACACACACACACACACACACACACATACACACATAGGGGAGAGCGGGCTGATTTGAGCCTGTGGGGAAGTTGAGTCACCTTGAACAAATTGGTGATGTGATCACAAATATATGAAGAGTCTTCCATTTTACTCTCTCTGTGATGGACAGAGGCCCATGGAATAATTCATAACTACACTGAAGTTCAAAAACAGTTGGTGGTTTTGTGCAGGTCAAAGTGTTTTTTTATTTTATTTTCATTTTATATATATATATATATAATTATATATATATATATATAATATATATATTTTTTTTTTTTTTTTTTTTTTTTTTTTTTTTTGTATATTCAAGGACTCAAGTTTCTTGTGTCTGAACAATTACAGACAATTAAAAAAAAAAAATCACATGTGTTTTTGCTTTAGGAAGTTATAATATGAGGTTATACTGCTAGCATGATGTTATCTCTAAACTGCTGGATCATACAAGTTTAATGATGTGGTACTGTAGGAGTGGGGTAAGTTGAGCCAAAAGTCCTGGGGTAAGTTCAGCCAGTGGCTCACCCCTATTATTATTATTATTTTACTGTAATGCTACATTATGTTTCATTAATTGTAGACTAAACATTTTTTTAAATTATGTTGACAATTTTATATTGACTAAAATTGACCATTTAAGTTTTTCTCTGCAACATTTAGAAGTGGTATGTTGAGTACTATCAGACCAGCTCTGTAAGGTTAACTGCAGTACAAATTATTTAGTCAGTCAGTCAGTCAGTTAGTTAATTAGTTAGTTAATTAGTTAGTTAGTTAGTTAGTTAGTTAGTGAGTCAGTCAGTTAGTTAGTTAGTTAGTCATTTAGTTAGTTAATTCTTCAATCTGAAGTTTTTGTTCTTTTTTTCATAATTCACTGGAATGGACAACATCAAAAATATTTCACAATATTTTGTGTGTGTGTGTGTGTTTAAAAAATATATAGAGAAAATGTAGTTGATAAAAAAATAAAAATCCACAATAGCGCATACAACATTGTAAATAGAAAGTTCAGCAATTTATTTTTAAAGATGACTTACGAAAGCTTTGTCTAAAATATTTAATAGTAACAGTAATATAGTAATAGCAATATAGTATAATAGTATAGTTTACAGTAAAAAAAAAAAAAAAAAAAAAAAAACTCTTTAAAGGAAATATGATGCGATTTCAAGTTTTCCTTTCTCTTTGGATTGTTACAAACTCTTGGTGCATAAAGAAGATCTGTAAAGAGATATTCTTTATAAAAGTTAAGAGTCAAACTGCTCGTTCTAAAAAGACTATATAAAAACAATATAAGTCACTATAATCAGTAATTATGTCCCCATTGGATGCAACAAATGCCTCGTTTGTAATGGGTTTTATTGGTTTTGTCATTCCATTAATTCCATCAATTCCATTAAAAAAACCTTGGTCTTTAGCGAGTAGCTATTTTTTAACAATTGTCATATAGTTGTTGTCGAAAATTTGTTCAAAATGTTATTTATTTTACCAAAGCAAAATTATCATACAAAATGTGTGTTATTGTTATCATTATTATTATTAATTTAGTAGGGCCTAATTACCTGAATAAGATATTTCGCATAAAATACATATAGTCCACGAGAGAGAGAGAGAGAGAGAGAGAGAGAGAGAGAGAGAAAGAACACGTTCAAAAGTACACACTGATTCTTAATACTCTGTTGTTACCTGGATGATCCACAGCTTTTTTATATTTTTATTTTTTATTAATTTAATTATTTCTCCTGCATTCTCATCCGCTGTGATGGGCAATACACCTGAAGCTGGCCACTTTCTGAAAGTTGTGAAAAAAAAAAAAACTAGTCACTTATTTAAAACATTCTGGCCTTCAAGTGAATGAACCTGTGCCCCCATCAACATTGTGCACACAACTACAGACAGAAAAAGAAAACACACTTTTGAAAAGTCATGTGTTATGAGCGTAATCCACCATTTTAGATTTTAGGATTTATTTATTCAGTTGGTTTTGGTTGGTTTTTGATTTTTGAAAAGTCATGTGTTATGAGCGTAATATATTATTTTTGAACAGACCTTACTTGAAAAAGGCTTGGGTATTAATTAATGTACAAACATTAATTAAACATTTCAAATAAGTTAATATTAACTTCCATCAGTGCTAAAATATAATTGAGTATCAGTTAAAACTTAATGTGTTTTCATATTCAGACACAAAAGGAAGCTAAAGCAACATCATCTTCATAAAGCAGCATCACTCTCAAAGCAGTCACTGATAAAACATTATATATTCAAATATTTGCAGTTGTATTTGTTGCTGGAAAATACATTTTTTTCACTAGACACATATTTGCTGAATGCTCTTCAAAGAAGAAGCCCATGTCTTGTGTTCGTGGATAAGTGTAGCTACAACATCTACCAGCAGAGACAAACAGACCAAAACTAAAAGACAAGAGAGAAAAAGATAGATAAAATGTGCATTTAATTTTACTTTGAAAAAAAAAAAAAACCCTTCCAATAAAAATAAGTATAATGATTGAGAAAAAAAATACCCTTCCAATAAAAATAATATTACTGGGAGGAGACCGTTTCATGAATCCATCTCAGATGAACAAACAAATGATTTCAATCACAATCACTAAAGACATTTAGTCAGAGTTTAGTGAAAAAAAAAAAAACAAAACTGTTATATACTGTACTGTATGTGGCTGATATTTTCTGATCAAAAAACACAGATCACTGTGTAATATACTAAGGTTTTTCACAGGAGCTTGATGATTATCAGATCAAATCTTTATTAAAATCAAAAGCGATAACTGCTAGCTCAGGCTGATTATTGAACTATTGAATATTTACCCCTCAAGTAGTTATACTTCCCTCACCTTCTCCTCCACTTCTAATTTTTGATTCGCAGATCATCCCCTTCCTCCTTATCCGCTCCACTACGTGTACGGTTTAGGTCAATTTATCTTCCAATTATAACTCATAAAATAATCTAGGACAAAAAAAAAGATATGATAACTGATGATTTTACCCCAAATATATACACCGCACTCTGTCTGCCGCTCACTGTGTACGTCGCACACCCTCGGTGATCCATTATTTAAATATTGAATATAATTTAATAATACACTTTCAGCGAACTTCCACAATATACTGTGTAAAGTTTATCCCTCCACATAGCAGTTTTTATATCAGTTTTTAAGACCTTTGTCCCTACAAAATAGCACACTGTTTTTCTGTGTTTGGTCACAGCAGGGTTTTAAATAGACGTCTGTACACCATTAAACTTAGTTCAAATTAAACAAATGACACCTGAATCAGATTTGACCGGATGAAAACGACTGGAGATACTTGATCAGACCAAACATCTGTAGATTATTGGGTTCAACAGCCATGAATGCAAGAGTGGGTTAAAATAGTTGTGATGAGAGATCAAATTAAGAGCAGAATGGAATATTAGCTGAAAGGACTGAGGTTCACAGATTTACTTTTGCAACCTTATGATTGATTTTTTAATTTGTATTCTTAGTTTCTCAATTCACACTCAGTGCTTTTTTTCCACTCCAGGACAGAACTAGAGAGCTTCATCTTACAAATCCTTGTTGAAAGCAAACTATGCTACAAAACTTCATTAAGTGCACATTTTGAAGCCTTGCAGCACTCCAAAATTAGTGCTAATGAAATACTGTGTAAATATAAGTGAAAACCCTTCATATGATGCACCACTTTTATGAACATTTAATGTTCATATATTTGTATTCACGTGTTTTTATCTCCTGCCCCGTAATTGCCCGGTAGTCCATCTGCCATCTGTGATTAAAAGATTGGCCTTGCTTTTTGCTTTCACTCATCAACAGAAAAAGCGATTTGTCGATTTTAGTTATTAGTTATTCGTTTTTCTACACTGATTATAGGCTTGCAGTAGGGCTGGGCGATATGGGCAAAAAATCATATCTCTGTATTTTTTGTCCGATTTGCAATATATGGTATATATCTCTGTACTTTTGTTTTTGTATTTCAATTAAAAAAAAAAAAAAACTGCATTTGAGATTTGAGGTTCAATCACATTTCATTCTAACATTGCAATCTAAAAATTCAATAAACTAAAAATGAGAATAAATGAGAACAAAAGCCACTGAAACTAATATAAGAAACAAAACTATAAACTGTCTTACCAGTTTTTAAAGGCCTTAATATGAAGCTTGTCACGTGTTTAGAACAAACTGAATAAAAATGAAATAATAAATAAAAAATGTATTTGTACATGTTCACCACCAGTGACGCCCCTGCCAGTTGAACTCAAAAAGATGCTCTCCAATTCAGAATAATTTCTGGCCTGGTATTCCTCTGCTTCCAGGAGTTCACCTCTGTACTCCAGCAGAAACTCTCCAGACTCAAAAGGTTGAGTGGCAAACACTCCTCTACCTGTGAGGATATTCATTTACAAAATGTGGCCTTACCACATCACAATGATACTAAACTTACTTTTTACTAGGGGTGTAAGAAAATATCGATACACATGAGTAGCCTATCGCAATATTTTGTTTGGCGATACTGTATCGATTCTCAAAAATGGAATATCGATATTTTGCAGTTTTTCCATTTTGAGTTTATTCCCCGACCGCTAGATATGAGTCTTCATCTCTGAACAAATCCTGAGTGACAGGAAATACTAGCATTAGCACGCCACTAATGTTAGTGTTAATGTAGTTCACGGCTAGTAATGGAGGGTGAAATAATAGTCCCAAGTTTTATGTTTCGGTGTACAAAGCTGAAGTGTGCCGTCATTTGGGCTTTTGTGGTAACATCCACTGTGGGCGCTGGCGCTGCCTCAGTTCCGCTGCTTGCCATGACCCGTGTGAAGAGGCTCGCACGGGGCGCAGCCATAGGTGGGGGGGTCGTCCCGTGGCCGCAGTTTTCTCTCATTTTGGGGGCGTTTTCGCTGACTGCGGCACTCGCATCGTGACGATTCGGGTTTCCAATACATTGATTTATTTGTGGCGGGCCGACACAATATCAAAAATGACCACCACAAAATAGGGATTTTCCAAAAAGGCTTTTTTGACTTCATTGAATAAACATGAGCACTGCATGTTTCAAAATAAATAAAAAAAAAAAAAAACAGTGAGAGTGTTTTTTATACTCTCGGGTATTTCAGAGGAAACCTACTTACTTAAAAAAAAAATCGATGTTATGTTCAATTTCATATTGCCTGTAATGCATGATGGAAAATAATGAACTTTTTCACAATATGCTAATTTTTTGAGAAGGACCTGTACATTTAACTAAAGGATCCTGCAAGCACTTTAATTTTTCCCCATTTACTGATACTGCACAAAAAGTGGTTCAATAACGTTGAATGTTACAGGGATGAGTATTGCACATGCAGACACCACTGTGTTCTGGTTAAATTATTATTTTTTAATTCATTGCTAAGGTTTGTGGTGTGTTGTTAATGACAGCTTTCCTTACAATATATACTATTCCTAAAATAAGAAATAACCCAAAATATTGCCTTGCTTACAGTATTGCAATGTATCGCAATATATTGTTTGTTGCAACTGTTTTATGATGATGTGTATCCAGGTTATTTTCTTTACAGGGAATTAACAGTTTTTATTTTTACAATAAAAGATGTGGATATTTTTGTTTTAATAACAAAATATGACCACTTATTTTAAACTTTCTTAAACCAATATTAACATATTATTTAGATCTACCAAGACATGCATTAATATGTAATTCTATGTAAATACATTACTTAGAAATGCACTTATAATAAGCTGTCTCATACCTTTGCTGTTACTTATAAAACATTCCAAAAACCCAGGCTTGTCACTTTTGTACACAAGACTTCGTCTCATCAATAGGTCTTATTCTTCGATGTTTTTTTTAACATGATGGCACTGTGAAATCAGACAAAAATAATAATAATAATTATTATAATAATAATAAATGCAGACAAACATATAGTCTGTCAGCTGCATTTGACCAGCAATAATCTTAGAATTAATAAAAAAAAATAACTCAAAGAAACCGCATAAAAAAATGTTTAAAAAAATGTGAGTGAAATTGTTGATAAATCATTACATCATTATCGAATTTTGGTAAAACTATACACAAACAGTAAACAATTATCATGCCTTGCGATAAAAATGCTTCTTACGCGATCAACGACATTTTCAATCAGCAATCAATAGCTAACGTTGGCAGTATCAGCTAACGTGAAGGATCTATGACTTTAGCAACATTAGCAACTAAGTTAGCGATCAGGAAATATGTCATTTAACCATCATTTTGTTGTACTACAAAACAGTAAGAATTTAAATGAAGCTACATCATGTAAAAAGTTTGAACAAAACTACATGCAAAAATCCATAAACGCACACTTACCTGTTGCTCACGTGTAACGTAGACATTCCGTTTGTTCTTCTATTCAAACACATGGAACTTCTGGTTTGAAACTCTGCAGCGCAGTCCGTGATAAAAATAAATGCCCCAAAGGTTCCGTGGGCTGTTAGCAACTAATGCTTAAAAAAAAATTAATGATGAAAGATTAACATCTTACATGAATGAGAAATTAACTTTAAAAATTATATTGTTATTAAGGAGTTTAATTTAGTTTAGAGTTATTTGGAAATTATTTTTGTATCTATGGCAACTCATCAACAACAAACAACAACTGACAAATACAAACATGCATCAAGATTTAATTTACTTTACTGCATCCTATAGCTCAAAATCTGTTTTACTGTCAAATGTGGATTGCTATGTGAAAAAAATACGAGTATATATTCAATAGCATATTTTTGTTTCTTTCTTTCTTGTTAAAGAAGATATGCTGTTCCAATCTAGGAATTGCACATTAACTGTAAGCTCTTTCTATTTGCCAGCTAACAGGAGTTTTGCTTAGTTCATTCTTGTGAGTGTTTACATTCCACTGCAAGCGCGCATGAGCTTAGCTTTACAGAAACTCACTGATTAGATCACAGACTTGCAGAACAACAAATACCAAAATACTCTGTTTTAATCCTCATTCTTAGGGGACTTTAATAAAGCAAATCTCTCCCAAACTGCCAAAATATTAGACAGCATGTTACATGTCCCACCAGAGATAATAATGCTTTTATACTGGATCACTGTTACACCACAATAAAAATGCATATCACTCTGTTCCAGGGGGCAGCTTTGGGAGCTCTCTGATCACTGTTTATTTCATCGTGATCTGGGACCTACAGACAGAAACTGAAATCAGCTAATCCTGTATTAAGGACTGTTAAAAGATGGACTAATGAAGCAGAACAGGATTTGAAAGACATCACCAACTACAAGAAACCATCCCCCAGCACTGTGGAGAATCAACAACTGGCAGACGATCTGAACAAGTTTTATTGCAGGTTTGAAAAAACACCATTCACACCTCCTGCAACCCTCCTCTCCTCCCCCTCAAGCACTCTAGATCAGTGAAGATGACATGTGTCAGGTCTTCAGAAAGAACAAAGGAAGAAAGGCACCAGACCAGGCCCAGACGGTGTTAAGGCACTGATATACTTCAAAAGAAATTGAAGAACAAACTGATATGACATCATTTCAAACAAAATCCGGCCAAAACCAAGTTCATTTTGAGTTCATTTCTGCAGTTTGAAATGGCTCACCAAAGCTTAACTTCTCTTCTGGGGAGTTTGTTTGGCTCCTCAAACACCTTTGAGATTCCATTGGTCCGCCAACCGGTTCACATGCAATCCAGTGGGTGTGTTCTGAAACTCCACCTTCTTTGACGCACAATTTTTTTTTTTTCTCGGTTCCTCATTCTGTGGAGGTCATTAAGGACAGCAACATCTCCTGAATACATTGGAGCATCGACTAGCTGAGCTGCAAAAATTTGCTTGCTCGCAGACAGATTTTAAAGATGTAGAGACAGTATTTCATTCCTAGAAAGAAATAGCAACGAAGCTTGGTGTCGACGACACAGAGCTATGCAAAATGCGAAGCAGAGAAACATCCGAGACAAGTTTTCCAAAGCCATGAAAAGAATGAAAGGAAAGAGTAAAGATATAAGGTAGCAAGCACCAAATACATGTTTCAAATAAATGTTACACCATACTTCTGCTATTGTTCCTTCAATAAGCTAATTTAAAGGGTATACAGTAAATGAAATGCCCAACAAATATACAATAATAAAGCCTTTGTTTTTATCAAAACAATTTATCCAGTTTAATAAAATAAATGAACACTAATAAAATAAAAAGCAACAAACTGATTTCAATATTTTTTTCCCCACATCATGCCAAAGTTTTTAAGACTATGAGCCATTCACACTTCCCATAAGGACCCCGATTATGGTGAATGGTTCTTTGTTTTTGAAACATGATACTTGACTCTGAACTGCTGTTGAGTATTTATTCTTTTGTCTATAATAATTCTGACCATTGGGGCCTGTCGCACACCTAGATTGCCTGCTGCGGCCGAGGTGGAAGCGGGAGGCGAGCACAGTGGAACAAGCGAGGCCGGTGGAGCAGAGTGGGCAGCCATTTATGCTCACCGCACCGGGGAGCAGTTGGGGGTTCGATTGCCTTGCTCAAGAACACCTCAGTTTGTGGTGTGCAGGTGGAGGAAGGCTGCGCATTCCACTCTCCCCACCTACAATTCCTGCCCGGCTCGATACTTCGAACTTCGCAGCCCTTAGTTCACGGTGAGACTCGAACTGTTAGGCCTTGGATTGCTTTTCCATGTCTGTAGGTTTTAGGAAATGATTTGATTTGATTGTTGTCGGGTTGGATAAATTGATTTTTAATGGATGGTTTTGGGTTTGATCACTGGACCCTTACTGGACCCCCGATACAGTAAAAATGGCTAGTTTCCGGTTTGGCGCCAACATGGATAGCAGCCATGCTTTAGGAACAAACTCCTGGACATTAGAAATATGCACTCAAATAACTTTCTGCCGACATTTGAGCATTCAATGCTTACTGGATATTTACTGGCGGGTAGCTCCCGGCGCACGCAGGCGTAGGGAAGCGTGCAAGCTCTCAGTAAATTCTGAAAAGCGCAGATTTAGGATGCCACTGCTGAGCATTCATCTGGCCGAATCTCTGCTCACTAGCAAATAAATCAGATGAATCTACGACTCCTCCACACGGACTCTTTTGCTCGTTCTCAGTGATTTTAATAAAGCTAATCTCACCTGTGAAATGCCTAAATATAGACAGAACATCACATGCCCCAACAGAGACAGCAATATACGGGACCACTGCTATACTGTTTTAAAGGACTGATACCACTCTACCCCATGAGCAGCTCTTTAAAACTGTAAAGAGATGGACTGCTGAAGTCTAGTGCATCTAGACTTTGTTGTTTAATAGGATGTGTTGTTTTAAGTTGTGTGTTTTAATGAAATGTTTCTTGATTGTACATCACTTTGGTCTGCAGGTGTAGTGGTAAAGTGCTCTATAAATTTGGAAATTTGGAGATTTCCTCTCAGACCTGTTTGTTACC
>NW_024879371.1:225309-225378 GCF_018340385.1 Cyprinus carpio
AACTCATAGAAAACAACCAAAACAATCCAAGGTTTTTATTTAGCACAGTGGCTAGATTAACATTAGATT
>NW_024879371.1:225516-225581 GCF_018340385.1 Cyprinus carpio
GCTTTACAACTATAGAACAGGAAGAGCTAAATAAACTTATCACTGCATCTAAACCAACAACATAG
>NW_024879371.1:225726-225804 GCF_018340385.1 Cyprinus carpio
CAGACCCATTTCAAATCTTCCATTTATGTCTTAAATTTTAGAAAAAGTTGTGTCTGCTCAATTTTGCTACTACCTGCA
>NW_024879371.1:226654-226763 GCF_018340385.1 Cyprinus carpio
TAATTTTTCTCTGAGAAACTCCTTTCTGATATTGCTCCACTATTTTTTTGCGGCAGCATTGGGGAAATTGGTGACCCTGCCACTCTGAGAGGCTCTTTTTATACCCAGC
>NW_024879371.1:226779-231919 GCF_018340385.1 Cyprinus carpio
TGCAGAATTGTCTCAGCACAGGCTGTTCCTTTATGTACATTTAAACTTTTCCGGCTATTCTTGCTACGTCCCAACGGTTTTTGGAATGTGTAGTCTCATGCAATCAAAAGAGGCAATAGTTGGCATGACTTTTCAAATGTCTCACTTTAACTTTGATATGTATCTCGATCATATTCTGAATAAAATAACGTTTATGAGATTTGTTAATTATTCCATTCCTTTTTTACTCACAATTTGTACAGTGTCCCAACTTTTTTGGAATCAGGTTTGTAGATTAGTCATAGACTCTTGGTGCACTCTTGTCATAAATTAATCTATTATTGTTCCTACATAATTTGTAACAAAAATAATGGAAAAATATCTATTTAAGAGTCATTGACATTTCCAATGATACATAGTTTGTCATGATTACATTAGGATGTAATTGTAATATATTAGTGAAGTAAACCTATTAAGTAACCAGTTTTATCCCAAAATCTGCAGGTGTAGAAATCCTTTTCTCAATGAGCAGGAATCTACAATCACCTTAAAATAGCCTAATAGAACTGAAAAAAACAAAAAAAACAAACAACAACAACAACAAAAAAAAAAATACATTATATATTCTGATTCATTACTGTAGGTTTGCAAGAAATTATCTTTGTACAGACCTATTTCAGTAATTATTTCAGTTTGAGAACAGTTAATAGTGACCTATGTCTTTCAGACTTATAATATTTTTACATTGTTTTCTTTCTTAAAATGGAATTAATGTTATTTCAGTCCTTCTTGAATTTACGAGTTTCTGATTTTATATTGATGACATGTTAGTAAAGCAATTTTGGGAGTGCGATTTTTTTCCAGATTTTCAGCACGATTGAAAATGTGATGTGATTTTGATTGCATGACAGTTTAATTAACAAAAAGTTAATACATTTTACACTAATTACACTTTACACATACATTGTCTGTTTTTGCTTTAACAAAAACAGTTCCAAACAAAGTCACAGCAGAACCACAGTTAATGATAATCTACATAAACTACATGAAAAACAGTTTAAGAAGTTTTATATTATTTTTAGTTTTTTTTTTAATTATGGTTTTTTGTTTATTTTTTGTTTTTATAATGGGTTAAAGTTTTTATTTTTTTTTTTGAAAGAGTTTAATTTTTTGTTTTTGTATGTCAAAAGTGAAGGGAGGAGCTGCTGGAGGAGTTTATTCACACTGACTGCAGAGTTTCACTAAACTACTTCACTTCAGACCGACAGCTTCATTCACTTTATAAACAATTGAAGGTTTACTAAACACAGTTCTGTGTGAAAGCTGCCTTGCAAACTGCTGAAGAAAAAAATGATGACACGTTTTTACATTTATTTGTTTTCATGGAGTCTGGCTGGTGAGTATTTTGCATGGCTTCAATTTTGTTTATATTAAAAGTTGGCCCACAAATAATAATTCTGTTATGTATTATCCCATCGTTTATTTTGACTTAACTATTAACAGAAGTTTTTATCAGAGATAAACTCATACTTAAATACTTCTGTGAAGAATGAAGACATAGTCTCAAAATTACAGAACTTTCAGAGATGATTTTTGAGTAATTCTGGTTTGGTTGATCAGGTGTGTTTGGAGTTGATGAGTGAAGTCAGTGACGGAGGGAGATCAGTGCGTCGGAAACTCTGATCTCTTATCTGAAATACAGAGAGACGATGAGATAGCGTGGAAATTTAACAACATTATGATAGCTAGGATCAGTGGGAAGAACTATAAGAGCAGGTTTTATGAGGATAGTGCTGATGGGAGATTCAGAGACAGACTGAAGCTGGATCAGACTGGATCTCTGATCATCACAAACACCAGAACCACAGACTCTGGAGAATATAAAGTCACCAGCAGAAGCTCAAGGATCCCACTCAACATCTTCAGTCTTACTGTCTATGGTGAGTAGAAAATAACTTGCCAGGATTTTTATACACATCTTTGGACAATAATCGCTTCCAGAATTATTACGAATTTTGTCAAATAATAGACAATCCTGTGATGATAGATTTATATTCATGTGTGTTTGATGATATAATACTTTTATAGATATTTTCCCTCATAACTTTGTCCTCCACTTATGTTCTCTGCAACTTTATTTACATTTTAAATATCAAATGAAGTGCAAGACAATTATCACATCATTTTATTATACCGAATTAAATTTATCCCCTAATATTTTCAGCTCATCTGTCTTTTCCTTTTTTTGTTTTAGGCTCTTCTGAATGTTTCTCTCTTGTGTTTTCATCTTGTTTGTCATCACAGCAGAATTGTTCACTGGTGTTCATTGGTGAATGTGAGTGATGTGACTCTCTCCTGGTACAGAGGGAAACCGTTTAATTGTCCAGAACATCAGGTGTGTCTGATCTCAGGCATCAGTCTCTCTCTACCTCTGGAGGTTGAGGATTATCAGGATAACACCAACTTACAGCTGTGTGGTGAACAATCCCATCAGTAACCAGACTCAACATCTCAACACTGAATACTGTGAGCCATGTTCAGGTACATCTGTGATAATATTTAGTGTTTATGAACACATTCACTCACACTAACAACACTCTCCTTCACATCCTCCAGACTCTGTATCTCTGATAGTGTTGATCTCTGCTGCTGCTGCATGGTTTTCTGTTGATTGCGCTACAGTTGGGATCTTCTGCATCTGCTGGAAACACAGAAAAACAGACAAAGAAGGCAAGGTGTTGATCATTTTTACCTACTGCATGTGTGTATAATAATGTAAAACAATAGTTTACAATAATAGTAACAATTGTTTATGTTATATTTTGTTACAGTTCAGACCCATGATAGAGAGATCACTTCTGCTGATTCAACATTTTACAAAAGACATAAATCTGTAAGAGAATATATTTCTGTCTGTAATGTTTCTGTATTATTTTAGCAGTGTGTCCAGTTTAAGTGGGTGTGTTTAATGATTTACTCTGATACATTTATATTGTAGGGTCACACAAGTCCATCAGAGGCATTACAATATTGCCACATCGCAAACTCTAACATGTCATCCAAGACACATCTATTCCCTCCAAAATGGGAAATTATATTATAGGCAAATTATAGGCAAGAAAGAGAGAAATACTGAAATATTCCCTCCATATGTAACACAATCTCATGGCAGTTCATAAGTAAATTATGTTCTGGTGAATTGGTTGGTAATTTGTATATATTTGTAAAATCACATTTTTCTGCTTTCACCCCATAATGAGAATGTTTACACATGGACCTTCATGCTCACGTTTCTGTAATAATGGTACGTTTTTCTATGATTCACCGTATAAATTCATATGAAATCTCTACGTCGTTTGGATAAATGGATAAAGACTGGTCTGTTTGTAGATCAGCAAATATAAAGCAAAATGCTTTTTATTAAAACATGCTTCTTTTAGCCCATTTAAAACTATATTCCAATATATTAGAGTATTCTTGTCAAGAAGAGGACATAAGTTCTTGATAAATAAGTCAGTGGATGTTTGTGTTTTCTTTCAGAGAGCTACAGAGCAGGATAATGTGGTGTACGCAGGAGTCTCAAGACGTTGATCAAGTCTTGATCAAAATGTGATTCTGTTTTTGGATTACTAACTTTATCCCAAACACAGAGACAGGAGACAGAATCCCATGTTCTTTGTGAATACAGATATATGCCTATTAAATGTTATATTCTTATAGTTACACACACATTTGAAAAAGAATTTGGATTATTATGTTTTTATTTCAAGTTCTCTGTAAGTGTATTTTTTTAATGTTTGCCTGTCTGTGCTCTCTCTCTTTCCCTCCCTTTCTCTCCCCTTGTGCTTTCCCCTCATTCCTTCTGTGTTCTCTCTTTATCTCAGTGTCTACACACATGCACACACATGTATATTTCCTCATGAGTTCAGATGTTCAGACCAGGACGGTCTGTCCTTCTGCTCAGAGTTGAGGTATTGTTTTGCCAGATGTGCTCCTAATATGGTCAGAACTTCCTGTCCATGTTCCCATTTTATATAACATACAGATGTAATCTTTATCGTCCTTCTCTAGTGGCAGCAGGAAGCAAAAAACCCTTTGTTTGCTAGACATTCCTATTTGATGTGTACAGCTAAACCTTTTTGTGTACTGGCAGTGTATCTGTATAATTCTACTGATGTAATAATAAACTTTGAAGAATATTGTGAACAGACAATTGGCTTCATATTAATAATTCTTTCGAGCTCATGCAAGGACTGAGAATAGTTGGACGGCATCGGAATCATAAGGTGATGAGATGTATTATATATTTTATAAAAGGGGATTTTCACTGTGGATGTCATAGAACTTTTATTTTTTAAGAGTAACAGACGGGCTGGGGCTGAGTGCAAATTCCAGCCGTGTAAAAACCAGCCCATTCAGCGTTTCCTAGCAATTTTTTGCGTGGTTCGGGTCTTACAAACCATAAGGAAAAAGAAAGAATTGGCAAAATCCCAAATGGCATAGAACAATATTTTATCATAATTTCAGAAAAACACCTCCCTGTTGGTAAACATGTTTGTCATCTTTATAAAAGACTGTTAGCAGACATTGTTGGAAACACTTATAATATTAAGGAAAAGTGGGAAAAAGAAGCTAATATAGTAATAGAGGATGAGTTATGGGATAAACTCTGTTATAGGTGCCATAAGGGAATTAAAAGTCAACAGTGGAAGGAATTTGACTGGAAAATTAAAATACGTTACTTTCATACTCCTCTGTTTATTTCAAAATTTGTAAAAGACCCCCTGCTGCTTTATGCTGGAGACAATGTGGTAAAACAGGTGACTATACACATATATTTTGGGACTGTCCGGTAATCCTTGATTATTGGAAAAATATTAAAGAAGAGATGGAGAAAATTGTAAAAAGAGAAGTTCCCTCAAATGTAAGGTTTTTCTTACTGGGTGTTATATCAGTGGATGTTTTTAATGCTGACCAAAGATATATTTTACGTGTATTACTACTAATTGCCAAATTGAAAACATTACTGCTAATTGGAAATCTGTGAAATCACCAACTGTAACTGAATGGAAACAGAGACTAAAACAGATTTACATGATGGAAAAAATGACTGCATCATTACAATTGAAAACTGACCTTTTTAATCAGAGATGGCATATTG
>NW_024879371.1:232102-237968 GCF_018340385.1 Cyprinus carpio
TTTTTCACTTGTCTCGGATAATGTTTTTTGTGTTATGTTCTGTGAAAAATATAAATAAAATGTTCTAAAAAAAATAGTTTGTCGGGGTGAAATATATATTTAACAGTTATAAAATTGGATTTTCACTGTGATGTCATAGAACTTTTATTTTTAAGAGTAACAGACAGGGCTGGGCTGGAGTTCAAATTCAGCCCTGGAAAAATCCAGCCCATTCGAGTTTCCTGTGAATGTTTTGCTGGGGTTAGGGTCTTAAAATATGACAGAAACAAACAAACAAAAATATATTATTGAAAATACTGCATTTCTTCACATAGCAATGCACATTTGACAGTGAAACCGATTTTGAGCAGTAGAATGCAGTAAATTAAATCTTGATGCATGTTTGTATTTGTCAGTTCTTGTTTGTTGTTGATAAAGAGTTGAACAGAATCTGAAGAAGAAAGAAGAATCTGAAAGAACGTAGAGAAACCTCTTTTCTTTTAAGGTGACAGTAACTTTTTTTTNTTATATATATATATTTGTAGTTCTAAAATCAACAATAGCGTATACAACACTGTAAATAGAAAAATAAGTTCAACCATTTATTCCTAATGATGACTTACCAAAGCTTTGTCTAAAATATTTAATAGTAATAGTAATATAGTATGAAAGTAATAGTTTACAGAAAACTGAAACTGCCCCCCTGAAACTGCTCGTTCTAAAAAGACTATAAAATGACAGTACAAGTCATTATAATCAGAAATTATGTCCCCACTGACTGCAACAAATGCTTCATTTGTAATGGGTTTTATTGGTTTTGTCTTGTCTCGCCGGGACACAAAGCATCAGAGTATGTTTAAGGGGAGTAACATTTGGTTTTGTCTTGAGGAATTCGACCATCCACAATGCCTGGATACTGGCCAATCACGTACCCTCACTTTCAAACGCAGCTTTGAACAAACAACGCATTTCAGAAAGGCAGGGCAATAGAGGAGAAACAATAATGTAACATATTTGAAAATACTGTGTTTTTGAACCTTAAACTGCATGCAACACATTTAAATTACACCAATACTAAAGAAATGTTACTTTTTTTTAGCAGCATGACCCCTTTAGAACCTTCTAATGTGAGTTTGCGCAGCTAAACACATTACAATATTCTGTCTTTTTTCTCATAACAGCAGAAGATTTGAGTTCAGGATTGGCACTGTGGGCTGTGTTATTAACGATGTCCCCTGCTGCTCATCCTCTTTATGCATCAGTGTTTCACTCCTGAGGAATATAAGACATAGAGACCACAGAAAATGAAAAGAAAGAAAGAAACAGAAATGAAGTTGTTACATCTACACATGGAGGATGTTCCAGCTCCACTCAAGCGTCCCTATACATGCGGAAAACAGTAGACACATGTGAAACAAAATATGAGAAAATAAAACAAAAGATAACATTTTGACAATCATAAAGTCTGTCACTCCAAAAATTTCCTTTTGGAAAACCTAAAAAAAAATCACATGAAAAAACAATATCAGTGTAATAAAGCCTGTTCAGGTCTACTTTACTATAGGGTCATATGATGCACGTTGGCCATCTACAGATGGTCCTATTATTGTTTTAATAGAACAAGCGAGTTGACTACCCATTGAGACGCCACCAAAGTTCTCCATTATATTTCAGTTAATGACCCAATAATTAAAGCAAAACTAATCCCTGTGTGAGTTTTTTTTTTCTTTCCATATTTATAAAATGCAGTGAAGTAACATCACACAAGCAAGAGTAAAGATTGGTCTGTTGTGAGCACGCTCACAACACTGCAGTGGCACCTCAAAGTTGACGCATACTGCTGACGTACATCTTTGTTATTCGGCGCACCAGAAAACATCATCGCCAGCAGCGCCGGCACACTCACAACAGACCCGGAGAAGACAATGCTGTAGTCAAAGTCGCTATTTATAATTTTTGGACCAAAATGTATTATCGAGTTTCCAACAAATTCTAACTGACCCCTCTTGATGTCACATGGACTACTTTGGGGTGAACCAACCTTAAGATACAGACTTCAACCACCTGCCTTTCAAACCTGTTAAGGGCTGTTCACATGTTGCATCTAAAAATGTGTGGGAAATGCCTTTTGTTAAAATGAATATATAACCTAGTTATTATAATAATGTTGTTCTGCTCACCAGAATGAGTCGGGGATTGAATCTCCTGTATCTGGTCCGGTCTCTGTTGACTCATCTTGAAGCTGAAAAGTCCAAAGTCTGTATCTGTGGTGTTTGTGATGGTCAGAGATCCAGCTCCCAGGATCCAGCTGCAGTCCGTCTTCCCACACATCAGCCTCCTGGTTCAGCTTTACTAACCAGATGCTCTTTAGCTCCAAACGCCCAACAGCATCAGATCACCACTCAGCTTGCTAAGACCAGGGTCTAGAGTGACAGGTTCTCCAACCCTTCACTGACACTTTCTTTCACTTCGTCAAAGCAACACACAGAAACAGAAATACAGAAAACAAAGTATGAATTAATTTAATTTTGCATTTTCAACATATTTGTTTAGATAACCTAGTTTATGTTTGTAGTTTCAGATCATCTGTCTAAATTGACTGTGTGCAGACATATGCTTAAGCAATTAAACTTTCACTAAATATGCCTATGATATCACTTATGACTACCTATTATTCATCATCATGTTTCCATGTAATATGATAAAAAATGTCTAATTTATTTGTGCACTTCTACTCCTTTTAATACCCACTAACACCAATAACTTTTTCTGATCATTACACACAACTTATTGGTGCAAACACACAGAAGATTGTCATCGCTTTTTAAATGCTCAAGCTGGATTTCAAAGTAAGATGGATTCTGATTGGCTGTCAACATTTTTTTATCACTCCAGCCAGAAAAACAATTTTAAGTGCCATTCACCATATTGCCCCGTGTTGTCATAGCTGTGGTGTATCAAGTACCATTTTAGTTAGTGTAGACTCTCTCTATTCTTAAGTGAATTTAGAGAGAGATTTTTAAAAATATTTTCTTTATTCTGAGGCATTCATCTCTGCTCTTAACAGGCAATTTCATCGACTATCGATTATGAATCTGCCACAACCATTCACCTTAAACCTGCCGTTTCGAAAACATTGCAAAAATTTTCCTCGCCCCTGCAGCCTTCAAACATTCCCACATTTGGTGATGATATAGTTATTATTCATGTTTGATATAGTTATTATTTCTACACCAACAAAGTGACAGTAACAATGAATTTCAAGTATTCAGTTTTTCCATTTCATTGGGTTGATCTGTAGTTTGTAGAGTCCAGAGTGAAAGCGTCCTGATGTTATTGATGATGAGATTTCCAGTTTTCTATCATTCAGCACCAGTTTGTTTCTCAACTTCCCATCAGCAACATCACACTGTATATCATCTGTCTTCACCTTTTTACGGCCTTCTTTTCTCAACTCAGTGAGACAGATATCCTCCTCAAACCACCACTTTATCCTTCTTATCCCTTCCTCAGTAGCTCAGCATCTGTTCCCTAGATTGACAGATCTCCCTTCTCCTCCACTGACTCTTTCTTTTCTTCAGCTGTTATAGTGGCACACAAGAAGCAGAGAACAGAAATGTGTTCATAAGATCAAGCTGAACTTTTACAAAGAGCATGTATCTAACATGTTGTTAAAGGCCTATATGATGTGATGATTTCAAAAGCTCCTTTCTCTTTGCCTTGCTACAAGCTGTTTAAAATAGATAAGATCCCTAGTGCTAAAGTTGCAAAGACTAAAGTCTAAAGAGATATTATTTATTATTTTTAAGTGTTGTCCACGCCCTCCTAAAACACCTCGTTTAAACACGCCCCCACTTCTAAGTCACTGTGTGGAACGATTTGCATAACAGCGCCCAAATGTTCACGCAAATAAAGAAGGCATAACTTTTATTCTCTCTGTTGCTGCCGCTGTCATGTCGTGGAGATGCTGTGTTTCGTTGTGAAAGCAAAACTACTTTCTTTGGTCTTCCAAAAGAGGACACGACTAGAAATCAAGTTGTATTTAAAACACTGTTCCAGAACAGTCCACCCCTATATATTCAGATGAGTGCAGCACATTTTACGGAGGACTGTTTCCTGAACCTGGGAAGGCTGTGCACAACGGCTGTTTCTATAAAGTGGGGCAATTCCAACTTTGCAAGGACAGTCTGGCGCTTCTGACTCACAGCCTTTAAAGGGTAAGTTCACCCAAAAATGAAAATTCTGTCATTAATTACTCACCCTCATGTTGTTTAAAACACGTAAGACCTTTGCGCTTCTGACTCACCGCCTTTAAAGGGTAAGTTCACCCAAAAATGAACAGAAAAGTACCAAGATGATCGAGTAAGTAGTCCGTGTGAGTTACGCCTTCTTTCTTTGCGTGAACATTTGGGTGGTGTTATGCAAATCTTCCCACACAGTGATGTAGAGATGTGTGGGCGTGTTTAAACGAGACATTTTAGGAGGGCATGGATGAATCTTATTATTTTTAAGAATATCTCTTTGGGTTTGAGACTTTAGTGTTTGCAAGTTTAGGGATCTTATCTATTCACAAACAGCTTGTTACAATCCAAAAGGAAAAAGGAAAACTTGAACTTGCATCATATGATCCTTTTGAGCAAGCATAAACAACTAAAACTAATGAGCAGATAAGAGGCGATTGATTCATTGACACTTGACATATCTTTTTCTTGTTTTACATCTACATCTGTGAGGTGATGTGAAGAGCCCAGGCAGACCAGCTTCAATTCAAAATGGCCAAAAGAGAGCAGGATTATGATTTTAGGTCTTGTGCAACCTCACAGATGTTATTATTAAATACTGCAGTAAAACAATCATTAGCAGATCTTGTAACAAAAATAACTATTGACTATGGAAAATCATACTATACATTTTAACTCTACTGTGACATAATAAAGCTCATGTTACACTTGCTGTACGAGTTGTAACACTTACCCATTAAACGATTTTGATCACAGATTCTGTGGCGATAGTAATAAACAACAGCAGCTGCAGCTACCAGCAAAACAGTAACACATGTTCCTGCAATAGCACCTGAAGACCCTCCTGATTCTGTAATGATAAAGAGAGACAGGAACAAACACTTTAAACATCAGCACTGTATAACACGAGTGAAGATCTGATAACTACATCTCTGTTCATGATCCTTAAATTCATTTTACTGAATGTTAAAGTATAATGTCATGAAGTTTATTTGAAAAGGAAAATCTGATTCCTCATGATTAGGACATCATCACATCATCTGAATTACAGACAGCTGATGAACAATTATTTCTTCAAAAGATTTGAATCTTTCTAGAGCTGTTTTATAAAAGCAACATCACGCTTGCCATCGTGCTGCTGTTCTGAGTATCAGTCATGTGATCACCTGCGGACCAATCACAGCTGTGATGATATTCAGAACAACAGCAAGACTGTGATATCGTCAAACTAAATCTATGTTAGATTGCTGAACACACTGTAACTAATGTTTTGTAGCTGCACCTTAAAAATCAGTTTAATTCAATTTTATTTATAAAGCAATACACGTTTGAAAACAACTTACTAAAAAAAGTATCCTCACCTAAAACAGTAACACTGAATTTCTTAAATGAGGGCCCAGTGTTGTGGTTGATCTGTACTTGATAAAGTCCAGAGTGTTCGGTTCTCATGTTCTTGATGGTCAGAGATCCAGTCTCATTATTCAGCTGAAGTCTGTCTCTGAATCTCTCATCAGTGTTACTTAACCAGGGCTTATTTTCAGAACTGTCAGCAATGATTGTACCTTTATCTCCAAACCTCCAAACTATCATATTAAATCCCTGTGTTTGATTGCGTTCAGGGTTCAGAGTGACAGAAAGAACTGTCT
>NW_024879371.1:238229-238321 GCF_018340385.1 Cyprinus carpio
GACAGTAACATGAGACGTGCTGTGATATAATGTTCCAGAGGGCTTTCAAAATGTACAAAGATTCGAGGTTACAAGTAGAGTTTTTTTGTTTA
>NW_024879371.1:238364-238564 GCF_018340385.1 Cyprinus carpio
CGGTGAAGGTTTTACTCTCATTTGTAATTCAGGATACATGCTATTGAACTAAATTCAAATCTGATAATAAATTAATTGAACATTATAGTTTTTATTTAACGGTAGTAGAGAGATAAAATCAGACCCTCGGGGTAAGATGACCGATATAAAGTTGGTTCGACGTTTGACGTTTGACATTTTGTCAGAGATTCAGCCTCGGT
>NW_024879371.1:239546-239616 GCF_018340385.1 Cyprinus carpio
ATGGTGGTTTTAGCCACAGAACTATAATAGAACGCATACTATTGAAAATTAAACCAATACATCATTTAGT
>NW_024879371.1:239682-239822 GCF_018340385.1 Cyprinus carpio
TCTTGGTTTTAATCTGCCTTAAGGAATTATAACTGATAGACCTTATAATGTAAAAATGCAGGACAGGGACTGTCTGCAAAGTGCAAAACGAAGAGAAAAAAAGCACAATTATTACATCTAAATGCTTCACTTGTGAAATT
>NW_024879371.1:240858-241278 GCF_018340385.1 Cyprinus carpio
GTCTCCAGTATTACTGCCCCCTAGAGGAATGTGCTGCAGTTGTTCTGAACGAGTATGACATTCCAAGTTATAAATTCTTTTAAAATCAATAAAGTCTTCTGTTTTAACTTCAAAAGGTGTGTCTTGTTTCTGATTTCTAAATGAACATTTCAATTCAGGTTTTACACTCGTATGTAAATCAGAACACATGCTATTGAATTAAATAGTAGGTTTCTTGAAGCATCTCATTGTCACGGTTCTTCTGGATTTATTCTCTCTCAGTTTGTATGTCATTCCAGACAAACAGATGATGATCAGATCAGATCTCTGTGTGGAGCACTGGCTGCTCNAATTTAGAATGCACTCAGTTTGATATGTAAATTTAAATGGGTGTGTCTTTTTACTTGTACAAATAACAATACTTACAGCCATCTTTTACTA
>NW_024879371.1:241370-241668 GCF_018340385.1 Cyprinus carpio
AGATAGAAATAACTGACTTAAAACCATTTTTAGCTGGTGAAAATACTAGTGTTCAAATAATTTGACCACCACTGCATACTGTATATGAACTGCTAATGCAAAAAAGAAAAAACAGCCCATATATATTGTATATTAGTTTATTGACATATAGTATATTAGTTTTATATAAGTATGGAACAACACAAATTACATTTTATCTATAGATCTATAAATACACATACATACACACACATATAAATCAGCATAAAATTTCTATCCATGCATTACCACCAACAACACCTAAAAAGTAGCCTTTCAT
>NW_024879371.1:242418-242496 GCF_018340385.1 Cyprinus carpio
ATAGTTTTTCTATGAAAATATTAGTCTGATGTGCAAAACGGTTCCGCGTGTGTACTGATAAGTCCCATACAATAATCC
>NW_024879371.1:242607-244501 GCF_018340385.1 Cyprinus carpio
ATTTTATTGGCCAAATAGCGCTTGGCACCGCCTTACGCATGCGTACGCATAGTATACCTGAGTGCCACGCGCTATTTTGCTCAGATTTCATGAACTGAAGAAATGCTATCAAGGTACGGAACAGCCTCTATTTTGTGTCCTAACAGACAACAGCTGGTCAGACTCACGCCATGGAGCTGTTCGATCAACATAAGTCACTTCAGCACTCCCCTGACCCAGGGCAAAAGACTCCAGATCTCTTAGCCCCGGGGCCTCAGCAGGGGGGTAAAGCTCAAAGAACACTTGCTAAAAGTGAAAAGGGGCCTGGAAGCGACCTTAGGGGACATAATAGTAGGCCTCGGCCAAAAAGGTACTTTCACTGAGCCTGGGTGAAAAGTCCATGCACGAGGGCGAAACAGAAGAGCCTGTAAACTCCCTCAAATCCTCAAGTGAGAGGAGGATAAAACCACAAGAAGAACTGTGTCACTTTAAAGTAGGAAGTTTATTTTGGTGTTCTTTATTTGGCGTTTTGTTCCGGAACTCAAGCGTAATGTTCTGATAGACCTTGCAGTACAAATGTGCTATCGATCATTCCATGAAGGAACTCATCGTGCAGGCCGGGAAAGCCCTTAGCTATTACATAAAACCTGTATGCCGGTGAAGATCAGCTGGATGATGGCCTACTGAAGAACCATTATCTATATAATGCGCTTAGCTGAAATGGCTGCCACGTAAACTTAAAGAGTGGATGGTGTTACTTCCATCAGAAACAGTCTTGAAGAAACTCCAGTACTGGCTCTGAGGGGCAGTAAACTGGATCTAAATTATGAATTCCACATCAGGCAGTAAACAGTTTCCATTTGAAAGCATAAAGCGTCTCGTAGAAACTGCCCTAGAATTCATTATAGTCTCGGTGGTTCCAACTGAAAAACCGGGACATATTAACTCACTCAGCTCAGAGGCCACGCCAACAGGTTCCATAGATCTGGCCTTGGGTGCCAAGTCATCCCTCGTGCTTGCGATAGTAAGTCCTGTCTGAGCGGAATCTCCCATGGAGAGCCCGCTACAGATTGACCAGATCAGCAAACCACGGCTGTGTGGCTCCACACTGTCCAGCCAAATTCTAGATAGCACTGCTGGAATTAGTCAAATTGGAGGAAAAGCATAAGCTGGTCCTGGGCCAATCGTGAGATAACGCATCCATGCCTGAGTAGTACATGACGGCCGATTAGCAGATTCAAGAAATACTGGAGAGCTATAAAGACTGCCAGCAATTCCAACCTGTTTATATGCCAGCCGCGTTGTGTCACTGTCCATGCTCCGTGAGCTGGGCGTCCTTGACAAACAATTCCCCAACTGGTCAAAGATGCGTCCGTCGTGCCAGTCTCACGGGAAGCACGAATCCCCAGCTGAACTCCAGTTTGAAGGAATTTAGCTGACATCCATGGTTTTATCGACATAACACACCTCCGTGTCACCGAAATCGTACAATGCGGAAAACAAGGGGGTGAATTGTTTTGGCTTTTCGTCCACCACTGAAAATGGGCGCATGTGAAGCAAGCCCAGACAGATTACAGGGGATGCTGCTATCATTAGACCCAAAAGTCTGAGGCCCAAACTCACCGTAACTGCGCGACCTGCTATGAAATGGCGCAGGCATAACGTGAGAGACTGAACGCGCGGGAGAGATAGTCTTGTTGTCATCGCGCGAGAGTCCAAGTCTATTTCCAGAAGGTTATCCGCTGAGAGGGAAATTTGTGCATAAGCCCAGGCTGTTTAGATGATTCAGCACAAGATCCCGATGGGAGTGTGCTTGAGTCTGCGATTGTGCTAACACCAGCCAATCATGTTGGTTTGTTTATTTGTGTGTTGTTGGTTTGAGTCTGGTGATGGTAATACCACGACTCAGGTCAAG
>NW_024879371.1:244865-244936 GCF_018340385.1 Cyprinus carpio
TTTAGAAGTAAAGTAGTTCATAAAGTCATTACTGCTGTGATGTTGAGAAATGTCAACACTTGTCAACACTT
>NW_024879371.1:245004-245087 GCF_018340385.1 Cyprinus carpio
AAGAGACGAAAAGTAATCAGATTTAGCAGTTTTTAATGCTTTTCTGTAAGATAGGTTACTTTTAACGAAATACTTCTAGTTCT
>NW_024879372.1:0-2422 GCF_018340385.1 Cyprinus carpio
GTTATATTTTATCACTTTAAACAACAGAGAGTGATAGTAATATAAAGATTCTACAGAAAAACATTCAACACACGAACGCCCTGGAGCCACAATGGGGCCAGAACTGCGTCCATGCATTTCGAAAATACTCGATGAGCCAAGACTAAGCCGAAGGGAAGAACACAGTACTGATACGCTTTGCTTTGTAAAGCGAATCTGAGGAACTTCCTGTGTCTCTTAATGATCTGAATATGAAAATATGCATCCTTCAGATCGATCGTGACAAACCAACTCTTCGGTTGAATCTGAGACAGAATAGACTTTACCGTTAACATCTTGATTTCTTTGCTCATCCTGATTGCAAGATTCAAACAGTGTAAATCGCCACTTTTTTTTTTTTTACACAAAAATAGCGGCTGTAAAACCTGACTCCATCTGAGAGGGGTGTACTTTTATAGACCCTATTCCCAGCAGAGATGTTCCTGCCGCAGCACCACGATTTCCTTTGGTTTAACAACCATGGGAAGATTTCCGTGGCAAAGAGACGGGCCTTTTTGAACTGAATGGTGTATCTGTGACGAATTGTGCATAACGCAAGCGCTACCCTGCGGCCCGGAAAAACGTAGTGGTTTCCAAGCCTCCGCCTGCAGCGTTCCCACATGCATTAATGTCCGAGCACGGAAAGCTTGTAAACAAGGAAAGCGAATGTGTCAAAGTCACTACATTTCGTTGTGTCTAATCCTGAAGCGTATCCACGGCAGGATTAAATCCAACAAAATGAACATCAGGCCACGCCGCTAGTGTGCTTACAGCAGCTGTGTGGGCCCCTCAGTGTCTGAGGGGGCGCTCAAGTGATAGCTCGATCCAATGATGCTCGAGGTGCCTTTGCTGCGAGACAGAGTTAGAGAGTCAATGTTAGAGTGTGGGGACTGCAGTGAGAGGGTTGAATGTGCATTAGCAGTCCAACAGCGCTCTCTAGTGGAGGGCACAGTCCCTGACGAACAGCAGAAGTATCAGGAACTGCTGTAAGGGGATCGAGGACGAGAGGCTTTTGCCGTTCAACTCAGGTTTTCTGTAATGTCGGCGAGATTAGCCAAGGTGGCGCTCGACCGTTAACATCCCCGTCATAGAACGGCTCAATGCTCGGGCAGTATGTTTGGTAGCACTTAGCGCCAAATCTGTTGCCCCCCGCAGCTTTTTCACAGCCTCCGGTTGTGAGCTCTTTCTCGTTAGAGCCGCCATCAAGTGAAGTAAATTTGCCGAGATTAGACGCGACTCGACATGCCTTCGAGAGTGGGCGAGACTTTAGGCTGCTGCCGAGTTCGGCGCGATACGTTCGGCGACATGCCTTCGAGACCGGCGGCATCGCTGTATAACCGTGGTCCGCCATGTCAACAATGGTGGCGAAACCCGCGGCGTTCGTGACGCGCGCTGATTAAGGCTGCTTCCAGAACCTCGAAACCTCTTGGTGGAGGTTCGTGAAGAAGGGTAGCGGCTCACGGGGGGAGGGGTGATAATTTATCCACCACGCGGGTAACCACATTCAACAGCTCACTGAGAAAGGGGAGGCGCGTTTCTCCTGTCCGCTCGGAGGGAGAGAACTGCATGTGCCGGCCAGAGCGTACTCTAAGTCCGAAGCCGCGGTAGACAAACATAGTTTGTAAAAGCAAATCTGCTGATTTAACACACTCGAGTGGGGGAGAGCAAGCGAAGTGGAAAAAACTCCAGCGCATCACTGTCCTCATAGTCCGAGCCGCACACATTGCCCCAAACCACCGCCTCGTGCGGCGTCTCGGCGACAGCAGAAGCGTAACGGCGGGGGTTAGACGTGAGGCGACCTAGAGAAAATACACTCCCGAGCACAGAACTGTAGCCGCAGGCTATCACAGAGAGAACATGCAGAGAGGCTGCTAAACGAACCTCTCATGAGTGCCTCCCCGTGATAAACCCGTTATACGGCTCTTACCTTTCGTTGACTCAATCGGTACAGACTATCTTTCTCTTATAAATATAATAAAACTAAAGACTTTTTGGAGATATGAAGGATGCAGTACTAATCTATAGGTACTCAAGATTAACAGGAGATTGAGTGAGAATGAGCATTTCACCCCCCCTTTAATGTCATACTCGTTCAGAACAACTGCAGCACATTCCTCTAGGGGGCAGTAATACTGGAGACTCTATGGAAGGCTGTGCAAGCGATTTTTGAATGTCAATAGCATGACTTCGGCATCACTTTTGACAATAAAAAATTGCTGCAAAATATCATTTATTAAATCTGTAACAAGACACAGCCTTTGTAGCTGAGATAGAAGATTGTATTTATTTGAAACTAAATTATGTGTTGGTTTAATTTTCAATAGTATGCGTTCTATTATAGTTCTGTGGCTAAAACCACCATCAAATGTTCTACTAGGAACCAGTAACAAGACACACCCTTTAA
>NW_024879372.1:3420-3572 GCF_018340385.1 Cyprinus carpio
TTTTTTCTTTCTTTTTCATAAAAGCAGAAAGATGTTGTTGAGTTCAGTGACTGGCACTGGTGGGCTTGTCTTATTAAACTGAAGTCCCCTGCTGCTCATCCTCTATGGCAAGCCAAAATGACTTTTATTCATTCGCAGGATATGTATTCTTA
>NW_024879372.1:3741-4613 GCF_018340385.1 Cyprinus carpio
TCTTACTAGTAACAACCTTTATTTTTGATATCAGTAATCACATGGTTACTAGTACAGACGTCTTTTCTTGATATCAACAATTCAGTTCTTGATATCAACAATTTAATTGTCACTAGTGACAATGTTCATTTCTGATATCATGAATATGATTGTTACTAGTAAGAAAGCCATTTTAGATATCAGAAATTACCCTCCCAAATTTTGATATCAGAAATACATTTTCAGATATCAGAAATGAACATTGTCACTAGTAACAATTAAATTGTTGATATCAAGAATTATCTTTCTATAGTAAGAAAATTACAAGCTGATAGGGCCTTAATGTAACTAGTAAGAAATACATTTTTGATTTTAAACATATGGAATTGTTATTCACCACTTTAATTCTTGATATCAACAATGTCATTTTGATAGCAACAATGAAATTGTCAATAGTAACGACCGTCATTCTTGATATCACAAATGCCTCATCACTCGCAGGAAACGAAAGAAATGCGTTATTCATACAAAAAATGAAAATTACAACTAGATACACATTACTTCATGCTATCAGTAACTTAATTATTAACATGTTAAAATTACATTTTCACTAGTAAAAATTGTTATTTAAGAATCATGAATTCCTTTTTGGATATGTGCATAATTTAATGAAGAGTGCGACCCTTTATGAATGTTTATTTTGGCAGAGGCTTTTTAACTCCGCCTACCAACGTGTGGTAGTGTTACTCAACAATACAAAATGACCTCAATCATCAACCAAATTCTGTGGCACAGATGGTTGGACATCAAGCAGTTTTTTTTTGACGCGACGGACCCGGGTTCGATTCTGCCTTCTGCCGAGCTCGTTCTTCACCCTTTTCACATCCCGTATC
>NW_024879373.1:0-2523 GCF_018340385.1 Cyprinus carpio
CTAGTAACCACGTGATTACTGATATCAAAAATAAAGGTTGTTACTAGTAAGAAAGCAATTCTTTATATCAACAATTAATTTTGAATGGCAGCCTATGGTGACATTTAACTAGTGAAAATACAATTGCTGATATCAAAAATAGCAATTGTTACTAATAGAAATCTACTTCCTGATATCAAGAATTAGCATTTTAACTAGTGAAAATTGAATTGTTGATATCAAGAATTCATATCCTGCGAATGAATAAAAGTCAATTCGGCTTGCCATACAGCAGCTGCAGCTACCAGCAAAACAGTAACACATGTTCCTGCAATAGCACCTGAAGACCCTCCTGGTTCTGTAATGATAAAGAGAGACAGGAACAAACACTTTAAACATCAGCACTGAATAACACGAGTGAAGATCTGATAACTACATCTCTGTTCATGATCCTTAAATTCATTTTAACATTGAAACAGTAGTGAAGATTAAACAATTAAAATATTGTAACATTATTATCAGAAATCCAAAATATTAGAATTCTTCTGGGAAAGAAGTTTTGAGCTCTGAATATTAAAGTATAATGTCATGAAGTTTATTTGAAAAGGAAAATCTGATTCCTCATGATTAGGACATCATCACGTCATCTGAATTACAGACAGCTGATGAACAATCAGATTTGAATCTTTGTAGAGCTGTTGTATAAAATCAACTTCACGCTTGCCATCGTGCTGCTGTTCTGAGTATCAGTCATGTGATCACTCAGGCCCAATCACAGCTGTGATGATATTCAGAAAAACAGCACTGTGATATTAAAACTAAGACACACTGGTTATACTGTTTCCTGGCTGCACTTAAAACACAGCTTAATTCCAATGTAATTTTCTTAAAAAATATTTTACTGCATTTAAAAAAACTATTTATTCTGAAAATAAAAACAAATGTACCTATGGAAACATAAACATTGAATTTCCATATTTGCGGTCCCAGTGCTGTGGCTGATCTGTAGTTTATAAAAGTCCAGAGTGTTTGGTTCTCATGTTCTTGTTGATGGTCAGAGATCCAGTCTGATTATTCAGCTGCAGTCTGTCTCTGAATCTCTTATCAGTGTTACTTAACCAGGGCTTATTTTCAGAGACATCGCTTAATGATTGTACCTTTATCTCCAAACCTCCAAACTATCATATTAAATCCCTGTGTTTGATTGCGTTCAGGGTTCAGAGTGACAGAATCCCCCTCCTTCACTGTCACTGACTTCACTTCTTCTGTTTCAGCACCAAACACACCTGAAGAACAAACAGAAACAGTTTCTCAGAGATTAAACTCAGAACATTGTACAAATTTAACACATCATTTAGTCTTGTCTTATAAACACAAGCTACAAATAAAGATTCTCTCATTAACAAATTAATGAGAGAAAATCTCATTAATTTATCTAGAATCTATGGATTACATTTATTTATTGAGCACACACCTTTATAAATATGAAGCTACTTATAAATGAGAAATACATCATGAGTAATTGCTCCTACACAGACAGTAACATGAGACGTGCTGTGATATAATGTTCCAGAGGGCTTTCAAAATGTACAAAGATTAGAGGTTACAAGTAGAGTTTTTTGTTTGTTTCATGTTAATTACAATTGCTGCCTTTAATTATGGACAGACAAAGAGAAAGAAGGGATGAGGTCAACAGGATTGGATTTGTGAAGTGAACATTATAGTTTTTATTTAACGGTAGTAGAGAGATAAAATCAGACCCTCGGGGTAAGATGACCCACCCAGAGAAAGATTAAACTCACCCGTTATCAGCGGAATGTAATGTGATTTGTCAGAGATTCAGCCTCGGAAATCTTCAATAATTCTTTAACGATTTAGCACAATAACAAGAAACATACTGTGTTGTAATTGTTTTCAAATGTAGAAGAGAACACACATTGTGTTTTATTGGTTTTAATCTGCCTTAAGGAATTATAACTGATAGACTTTACAATGTAAAAGTGCAAAACAACTGTTAAACAACACTCTTCACCAGTGTTGTCTTATTTGTTGAATTTCAATAGCATGTTTTCTGTTATAGTTCTGTGACTAAAACTAATAAAGGGACCGTCTGCAAAGTGCAAAACGAAGAGAAAAAAAGCACAATTATTCCATCTAAATGCTTCACTTGTGAAATGTATAAATAATAAATCTCAAATCAAATGGGTGTGTCTTATTATTTGTTCATAAAAGAACATTTAGCTTTTGGTTTTATTCACAGAACTGTAGCACAACATAAGTTATTGAAATGTACCAATTGAGAAAAAGCTTGCAAAGCATACAAAGATTGTGCAGTTTACCGCCCCCTAGAGGAACATATTGCACTTGTCTTGACCAAGTTTGACATTCAGAAGATTAAATAAATTAATTTAGAATGCACTCAGTTTGATATGTAAATTTAAATGGGGGTGTCTTGTTACTTATACAAATAACATTACTTACAGCCATCTTTTACCATCATATGTAAATCAGGATGCATGCTATTGAATTAAATTTGAATCCGTG
>NW_024879373.1:2667-2823 GCF_018340385.1 Cyprinus carpio
TACAATCTTCTATCTCAGCTACAAAGGCTGTGTCTTGTTACAGATTTCTTATGGAACATTGTGGAGTAGTTTTCATTGTCAAAAGTGATGCAGAAGTCATGCTATTGACATTCAAAAATCAAATGCAAAGCCTTCCAAAGAGTCTCCAGTACTACT
>NW_024879373.1:3133-3314 GCF_018340385.1 Cyprinus carpio
ATCAAATAAATACAATCTTCTATCTCAGCTACAAAGGCTGTGTCTTGTTACAGATTTAATAAAAGATATTTTGCAGCAGTTTTCATTGTCAAAAGTGATGCTGGAGACTCTATAGAAGGCTGCGCAAGCAATTTTTGAATGTCAATAGCATGACTTCGGCATCACTTTTGACAATGAAAAA
>NW_024879373.1:3547-3649 GCF_018340385.1 Cyprinus carpio
CAAGACACAGCCTTTGAAGCTAAAATAGAAGACTGTATTTATTTTGAACTAAATTATGTATTGTCTAATCTGTAACAAGACACACCTATTGAGGTTGTGTAT
>NW_024879373.1:3679-41840 GCF_018340385.1 Cyprinus carpio
ACAAATAACTCCTTATCTTAGGTCGAAACAGGTAACAAGACAATACACACTCATTATCCGCTTGGAATACAGGATGTATTACGTATTATTTTAAATTAATTTCTTTATTGGTTTGAAATTTCAATAGCGTACGTTATTTGGTGTCATACTTCCGTTCATATACGGGAAAAAAAAGGACCTGGAATCAGCCTACTGCATTAGGGAACCACTGGATTATGGCATACTAATGATTTTAATGTGTTTTTCTTTTTTATTAATATATTAGTAAGTAATGAATATAATAATACTACTTCACCTATCCTTGTTTACAATATTTCTTATATTTTAACCTTCAAGTGTGAGCATATAAGTGTTGGTCTTTATATCTTTCAAAGACCTTGTGGTTGCACAAATTGCTCTTGTTTTGTTAATTATAAATACATTCGGTGGGAAAATTTTGGTTTTATATTTTTCAATGTACTTTGTTTAGACGGATCCCTAGCGGGTCCTAGCGCTAGCGCGCCGCGTGCTAGACTCTTTTATAGTGTTGCCACAAATCGGAGAATTAAAACGCAATTAAACTGCGATGGGTGTGTGTTCATTCTACGTTCTATTGTGCTTTTCAGATAATCCATTTCTATTGCTTTTCAGATAAGCCATTTAAGAATTTATTGATTTTTTTCGCGGCTGAATATCTGTCTAATATCCAATGTCAAACATCGAACCAACTTTATATCGGTCTAATATCCAATGTCAAACATCGAAAATGAAGAGGCATGTTGTTTTAAAAAGAAATATTTTATACCGACTAAGATTCGCTGAATAATTAGTTTAGCCTTGTTTATATGATGAATGTGATCGCTGTTAATATCATAAACTCCAGGATTAAAAACTCTTACATTTCTGGCGTACGAGTGAAACTAAACCATTTATATACTTCTGCAACATGAGCACATTCTTCTTTCCTTTAATCTCTAACAGATGCCAATCTACCTCTGAACATTTCATCTTCCATGGGGCCATGACTGAATGTACTGTTGTAGGTTGTAGAACTAATTTTCACATCAATCCCCCCAAGATCTTTTGTTCCCTATATGACCAAAGTTGTCCTTTTTACTTCTCTCTTTCATCCAACATTCCTTTAGCACTTCTTTTGTGGGATGAAAGACATTGTGCCCCTGCAAATGAACCCAGTAGTTTGCTATCAGACGCTTCCTTCTTACTTCCAGTGGCATTTCTGCTACCTCTACCAGTATAGCTGAGACAGGTGATGTCTTACTAGATCCACTACACACTCGCAATGCCTGAGCCTGAATAACATCCAATTTTTTTAGATGAGATCTAGCTGCTGATGTATACACTATACTGCCATAGTCCATTGTACGTAGATCTAATCACAGCCACATAAATTATTTTCAATGATTGGCAACTTGCACCCCATTCTCTACCAGTCAAACATCTCATTACATTTATCACTTTTTTTGCTTTTTTCCTCTACTCTTCTAATATGTTGTGCCCATGTTAACCAGGACTCTAAAAGCACCCCAGAAATTGAAATGTTTAAATTTAAACTCTTTCTATTTCTTTTCCATACATCCTTATTTTCTTATTTTTGTTTCATCAATTCTTTTATTTGTAAAGAAAACACTTTGCGTTTTTTCCGCTGAGAATCTACACCCCCATTCAACCACCTTAACTTAAGCTCCTTGCACTTTCCTAACTACATACTCCATATTTCTCCCTCTCTTCCACAACGTCTACAAAAAGAGACCTACCTATATCAGCGGTACCTTTAAAAAGATATCATTAATCATTATTATGAATAGTAGTGGGCTTGAGGTATACCATTTTCTACAGTATATTGAATTGACAATTCTGATCCTATTCTTACTTGAATATTCCTTTCAAACAAGAAATCTTTTATCCAGTTAAAAACTCTCCCTCCAATCCCCAGCTTGTGTAACTTAATCAATACTTCTTCCTTCCACAACATATCATAGGCGTTTAATATGTCTAAAAACACTGCAATTACTGTCTCTTTATTTCCCTGGGCTTTCCTTATTTCATTTTCTAGCCTGATCACTGCATCCATGGTACTTCTTCCTTTCCTAAACCCACTCTGATAATTTGCCATCTTTCCCTTCTTCTCAAGCTCATATGATATCTTTTCTGTTATCATTCTTTCCATTATTTTGCATAAATTAGAGGTTAAGGCTATTGGTCTATAGCTGGTGGATTTTGACGGATCCTTACCAAGCATCCTCATCGGAATTACAATAGCTTCTTTCCACGTTTTTGGCAATGGTCCCTCCTCCCAGACTCTATTATACAGATGCAGCAACTTCAATAGCGCACTTTCACCTATTTTTTAACATCACAAAGCATACATTGTCTTTTCCCGGGATGATAGTTTTTTACTTTTTATTACTCTCTTCATTTCTTCCATTGTAAATGGTTCATCTATTATACAATTTACTTCTTCTTTCCTTTCTAATATTCCTTGATATTCACTTATTTTTTCTTCTCTTCTTCGCCTTTCTTCCTCTGATAGGCTTTCTGAACTATGTATCTTTGCAAATTCTTTGACCATGCTTTTCCCTTTCTGACACTGCTGTTCCTTCCTCGGTTACTATAACTAAGTTACTATAGACTAATTAATGCTGAAGAAGAATCTGAACATTTTAACACTTTATTTGGTCTGACTTGTTCAACCCACTGTAGCCCTAAATCCTCTGGCAATTTCAAACTAATTCACACTTTAAATTTTGGAATACATATTTACGAGTGAGATACTTTCTGATTGTTGAATATTCACCCAATATGTCAGTTTATCTCACCCATTTCTAACCCAGTCACATCTGGATGTTTTAATTGCTCCACGACATATTCTTCATTTTTTTTTTCAGTAAAGATTTGGTTGCTGACCCATATACAATGCATCCATAGTCAAAGCAGGAAAGAATCAATGCTTGATACAAACTTCAAATCTAAATGTTCAATCTTCTTAGTGAATAACATATATTTCTTGTTTTTATTGGAGGCTCACATTCTTAAAGTAGACATTTTATGCCCCTTTTTACAATATGTAATATAAGTCTCTGGTGTCCCCAGAATGTGTCTGTGAAGTTTCAGCTCAAAATACAGATACAGATATATACAGATAATTAATTATATCATTTTGAAAATGCCTATTTTGAGTGGAAGCAGAAACATGCTGTTTTTTAGGCCTGTGTCTTTAAATGCAAATGAGCTGCTGCATCCTGCCCCATTTTCCAAAATAGAGCTGCTCCATTACAGCTCATATCTGCCTAAAAAACATCTGTTTTGGTTCTGATTATCATGTTTATCAAGCTGAAATCATGTGTTTTAAACCATATGAGTTTAAAATTCTGATATACAGTTTTCTGAGCACACACATTCGAAGCACATGGACAGAAAGCGGCTGTCACAGCATGTGAGTAACGTTACTAAACTAAGTTCTCATTCACACATGAGTTTACGTTAATATCTAAATTGATTACAGGTAAAGTCTGTTCAATCGGCAGTAATATCTGAAAAAGCATCCAGGCAGATATTCTGGGTATCCAAGGCCAAGTGTATCTATTTGAATGAGGAAATCCTAAAATCGAAAATGGTGGATTACGCTCATAAAACATCCTAGATCCTAGATACATTAATACTCACTAAATACCAACGCATGTTTTTTTTTTTTAATGGTAAATAATGAATTAACATGACTGCCACAAAACTATGTTACGAAAGAAGCACATAATTTGAAACTATAATAGTGTATTAGCACCATCTGCTGTTTGCATAGACCAGAAATTGCCTTTTTACAAAACTATGTTACGAAAGAAGCACATAATTTGAAATATACACATTTATATATATATATATATATATATATATATATATATATATATATATATATATATATATATATATATATATATACATATATGTATATACAGTATGTTGAAAAAATAAAAGAGAAAATGAAGCTGACAAAGAATGTTGTAAAATCCACAATGGTGCATACAACATTGTAATTAGTTAAAATAAAAGTTCAACAATTTATTTTGAATGATGATTTACCAAAGCTTTGTTAAAAAGATTTAATATGTTTCCAGTAAAAATTCTTTAAAAACATTTTAAATGCGAGTTTTACAGCTAAGCACGTTGTTATATTTATATTTATATTTATATATAATTATTATTATAATTTTTTTTTTTTTTTTTTTCAATGCAGAAAGATGTTGTTAAGGTTAGTGATTTAAAAAAGTCCCCTGCTGCTCATCCTCTTCATCCACATCCTCTTAATTCATCAGTGGTTCCTCTTCAGTTGATTCATTCACTGTGGAATATAAAAGAAAATAGAGAACACAGAAATGAAAAAGAAAGAAAGAAACAGTTGTGTTACATATACATCTACACATGTATGATGTTACAGCTCCACTCAAGAGTCCCTATACCTGCTGAAAACAACAGAACATGAAACAAAATATAATGAGAAAATAAAACAAAGATAACATTTTTACAATATAAATCTGCAGAAATCTTTCCTTGAAAACCTAAAAAAAAAAAAAAAATTTTACAATATAAATCATAAATATATATATAACAACGTGCTTAGCTGTAAAACTCACATTTAGAAAGTTTTTAAAAGTTTTTTTCAGTGAATAAAGCATGTTCAGGTCTACTTTACTATAGGGATGTATGTGCAATATTTATTATCTATGATATCAGTTATTGTTTTACAGATGTGCGAGCTGACTCTATTGAGTATGCCACTCAAAGCCTATTATAATTCAGTTAATGACCCAATAATTAAAGCAAAACTAATCCCTGTGTGAGTTTTTTTTTCTTTCCATATTTATAAAATGCAGTGAAGTAATATCACACAAGCAAGAGTGCTATTTTCCGTTTGAATTTTTATAAAATGAGGTGGAACCCGGAAGAGAAGACAATGCTGAATAAAGTCGTCATTTTTATAATTTTTGGACCAAAATGTATTATCGATGCTTCAACAAATTCTAACTGACCCTCTGATGTCACATGGACTACTTTGGGTGAACTAACCCTTTAAGATACAGACTTCAACCACCTATTTTCAATTTGTTAAGGGCTGTTCACATGTTGCATCTAAAAATGTGTGGGAAATGCCTTTTTGTTAAAAATGAATATATAACCTAGTTATTATAATAAATGTTGTTCTGCTCACCAGAATGAGTCAGATTGAATCTCCTGTATCTGGTCCGGTCTCTGTTGATGATCTGAAGTTGAAAAAGTCCAAGGTCTGTATCTGTGGTGTTTGTGATGGTCAGAGATCCAGTCTGATGATTCAGATCCAGTCTGTCTCTGAATCTCTCATTAATATCAGTGATTCCTGTTTCAGCTTTAATAACCAGACAGTTTTTAGCTCCAAACGTCCACAGTATCAGATCACCACTCAGTGTTTTAAGACCAGGGTCTAGAGTGACAGTTTCTCCAACCTTCACTGACACTTTCTTCACTCATGTTGAAGCAACACACAGAAACAGAAATACAGAAAATAAAGTATGAATTGTTTTAATTTTGTTTTTTTTTGATTTTTGTTTATATTTGTTTGTTTATGTTTGTAGTTTCAGATCTTGTTTATGTTTGTAGTTTCAGTTAATTTGTATATATTGGAATATGCTGTAGTATTTGACTTTCTATGATTGCCTATGAATCACTTATGACTACCTATGATTCATCATCATGTTTCATGTAATATGATAAAAAATGTCTAATTTATTTGTGCAATATTACTCCTTTAATACCCATTAACACCAATAACTATAAAGATAATTACAATAATAACTGTGTTTGCACCCACACAAACACAGAAGATTGTCATTTCAAGCTTTAAATGCTCAAGCTGGATTAAAGTAAGATGGATTCTGATTGGCTGTCAATATTTTTATCACTCAGCCAGAAAAAAATAATTTTGAAAGTTATTCCAATTATATTGCTCTGTGTTGTTATCATTATAGTTGTGGTGTGGACCCTATGTGGACTCTGTTATTTTGAATTTAGAGAGACTTAATATAAATATTAAGTGTGAACTACTTAACCACCCTGCTCTGAACAGAGGCAAATTTCCAACACTAACATTATGAATTTAAGTGAATAACTATTCACTTAAATTCATAATGTTGGTGTTTGAAATTTATATTAATGCCTCTGTTCAGAGCAGGGTGGTTAAATAGTTCACATTTGGTGATGATATAGTTATTATTCATGTTTGATATAGTTATTATTTTCTACTCACCAGTGACAGTAACAATGAATCTCAAGTATTCAGTTTTTCCATTTTTGTGGCTGATCTGTAGTTTGTAGAGTCCAGAGTGAAAGGTCCTGATGTTACTGATGATGAGATTTCCAGTCTTCGTATTCAGCACCAGTTTGTTTCTGAATCTCCCGTCAGCAACATCACATTCTATATCCTTTTCTTCACTGGTGGTTTTTCTGAATTCAGTGAGATAGAGAACTTCAAACCACCACTTTATCTAATCACCTTTCCGTAGCTCAGTATCAGTCTCTAGATTGACAGATCTCCCTTCTGTCCCTGGCACTTTCTTTTCTTCAGCTGTCACAATGACACACAGAAGCAGAGAACAGAAATGTGTTCATAAGATCAAGCTGAACTTTACAAAGAGCATGTTTAGCATGTTGTTAACATGTTTTAACACATTGCTAGCCTTTTCAAACATGTTTTAACATTGCTAGCATGCTTTAGGAAATTGGTAGCATATTTGAGACATTTGCTATAATGTTTTACTTCATTGTTGGGATGTTTTAGCTGTACTGCTGGAATGATTTAACAAACTTTAGTTTTAGTTAAGTTTATCCGTATAACAGTGTATTGGCTTTCTCAAGCCAACATAATCATTAAATAAAATAGGCAAACAATAACACAACTGTTTCAGAAGTCTTCAGTGAAATTAACTATACAGTCTGCTAAAACTTTTTTGTATCACTGGTATCAGCTTCAATACTTACCCACTTGTTTTTGTAGTTTAGAGATCCTGTGGCGATAGTAAATCACAACTGCAGCTAAAAGTGCAACCACCAGCAGAACAGCAACAACTATTCCAGCTGTGACATCAGAAGATGGACCCGGATCAGGAATAGGCTTAGCTGAAAGGGAACAGTGAATGATTACAGGACAAAATTATTATCATGATTCAGAACTGATACTACAGAACTGATACTGTCAGTATATAGAACTGATACTGTCAGAAATGATACTGTCAGTATTCAGAACTGATACTACAGAACTGTCACTCAGTTGGCATGTATAGATACTGTAAGTTTTAGTGTATCAAGTCAAGTCTGCTTTATTGTCAATACTTACACATGTACAGTACATACATACAGAAAATTGATATTGCGTTACTCTCAGACCCATGGGCATACAAATAACACTACAATGCATACAATAACAGTAGAGCCTAAAAATCGAGATCAATATAAAATATAAAATACCACTATACGAAGGGGCATTTAGAAAAAAAAAAAAAAAAAAAGAAAAAAAAAAAAAAAATATATATATATATATATATATATATATATATATATATATATATATATATATATATATAATACTAAAAATTAAGTTAAATAAAGCAGCTCAAGGCACATGGCAGATAGAGTGCACAAACAAGTGAACAAACAGTGCAGATAAAAAGATTTGAGTGCAAAAAAAGCTTATTCAGTCTGATTAAAGTGACAAAGGGCTCAAGAGCAGTTCTTATTTAACTGACTGAAGAGGTAGTAGAATGACGTCAGTTCTATGCTGAATGAGGTAGTGAGCAGACCAATGCTGCACAAAGTGACTGGTGCATAGTTCTGTGGTTCCTGAGGCAGAGAAGGGGGGGGGGGGCAAGTTCGGGGGGGGAGTTCAGCTTCCTGACAGCCTGATGGATGAAGCTGTCCTTCAGTCTGCTGGTCCTGGCCTGGAGACTCCGCAGTCTCCTCCCTGATGGCAGCAGACTGAAGAAGCTGTGTGATGGGTGTGTGGGATCACCTGCAATGCAGAGGACTTTGCGGGTGAGACAGGTTCCATAAATGTCCTAGAGGGAGGGGAGAGAGACACCAACGATCTTCTCAGCTGCTCTCACTATGCGTTGCAGAGTCTTCCGGCAGGACACGTTGCAAGCCAGTCAGGATGCTCTCGATGGTGCCTCTGTAGAAGGTGCACATGATGGGGGCCAGGGCTCAGTTTGCAGAGGAAGTAGAGACGCTGCTGTGATTTCTTGGCCAGTGCTACTGTGTTTTCAGTCCAGGAGATGTCCTCTGTGATGTGCACACCCAGGAAATTGGTGCTGCTCACTCTCTCCAAAGTCGCACCGTTGATGGTCAGAGGAGCATGCTGAGTGTGCACTCTCCTGGAGTCAACAACAATCTCCTTCATCTTCTCTACGTTCAGAGAGAGACTGTTGTCACTGCACCACCCGGCCAGGTGGCTCACCTCGCTCCTGTAGTTTGTCTCATTTCTGTTGCTAATGAGACCCACCACAGTTGTGTCATCTGCAAACTAAATAAAGAGGTTGGAGTTGTGTGACGGTGTGCAGTCGTGGGTCAGCAGAGTGAAGAGGAGGGGGCTCAGCACACATCCTTGGGGGGGCCCGGTGTTCAGTGTGATGTTGCTGGATGTGTTACTGCTGACCTGTACTGCCTGAGGTCTTCCAGTCAGAAAGTCCAACAGGCAGTTACACAGCGAAGTGTTGAGCCCCAGCTGGACCAGTTTGTGAATGAGCTGTTGAGGGATGATAGTGTTGAATGCCGAACTGAAGTCTATGAACAGCATTTGAACAGTCCTTTTTGTCTAGATGTGTGAGTGCTGAGTGGACGGCAGTAGTGATGGCATCATCGGTCGAGCAGTTGGACCGATATGCAAACTGGAATTGTAGACTTGATATGGTGCACGACTAGCCGTTCAAAGCACTTCATGATAATAGGAGTAAGTGCAACTGGACGGTAGTCAATGAAGCAGGATGGAGAAGGCTTCTTGGGGACTGGAATGATGGTGGTAGCTTTGAAGCATGTGGGAACAACAGCCTTAGTGAGATGTTGAAAATGCCTGTGAAGACATCAGTGAGTTCCACTGCACAGTCTCTCAGTACACGCCCAGGAATGTTGTCAGGATCCGGAGCTTTGCATGCGTTGATCCTGCTGAAGGATCTCCTCACACTGTCTGGGGTCAGCGTCATCACCTGGTCACCGGGAGGAGGTGGAGTCTTCTGTGCAGTTGTGCTGTTTTGTTTCTCAAAGTGAGCGAAGAAGGTGTTCAGCTCGTTCAGCAGAGAGATGTTGCTGTCACAGGTCCGCGGTGGGGGATTGTAGTCCGTAATGGTCTGTATCCCCTGCCACAGGCTCCTAGTGTCTCTGCTGTCACTGAAACGATGGGCTATCCTCCTGGAGTACTGTCTCTTAGCCTGTCTGATGACACGGGATAGGTTGGCCCTAGCCATCCTCAGGCCCCCCTCATTTCCAGCTCTGAAGGCAGCGTTCCGCGTCTTCAGGAGTCTGTAGACCTCTCCTGTCATCCACGGCTTCTGGTTGGCCCGGACAGTGATGGTCTTTGTGACTGTTACATCATCAATGCACTTGGTGATGTAGGCAGTGACAGTCTCTGAGTACTCTTGGAGGTCTGTGGTGTTATTGTATGTGGCCGCCTCCTTAAACATATTCCAGTCAATGGTGTCAAAACTGTCTTGAAGAGCCTCTGATAACCCTCCTGGCCACACTTTGTATCTGTTTGTGAACTGGTTTGGCAACTTTAATGAGCGGTCTGTATGCAGGCATTTAGTGCATCGTTCCTGTTGCTGTTGTTGTTGTTCGGAGGAATGTAAACAGCACCGAGCAGTATGGCAGTATATTCCCTCGGCAGATAGAACGGCCGGCACTTAATAATCATAAACTCCACCAGGGGTGAGCAGTGTTTGCAGATCACAACAGCATCGTGGCACCACGCATCATTGATGTAAACACAAAGCCGGCCGCCGCAGGTTTTTCCTCCCGCGACGAGAGCTCTGTCCGCTCAATAGCATTGTCAGCTGATCGAGCTGAATAGCGCCGTCTGGAACGCTGTTGCTAAGTCATGTTTCCGTGAACACAAAAACACAGCAGTCTCTTACAGTCCTTACAGTATTGTGACACAGGCCGAGATTTTACACTCTTTAACAGGCACTGGTGACTTTATATTCCACATTAGTTTATCATTGGTGTTGGGCTTGCTGTGGTAGTTTGATTTGATGAGCAACAGATCCTATGCATCACTGACTAATGTATTATCTTCTTGTAAAATGTGCTCTCAATAATGACTTCTCCCTGTACACAGAGTGTGCGTAATCGCAAATTCAAAAGCGAAAGTAGGGCTGCACAATTAATTGAATTTCTAATCACGCTAATAGCAAGTGCCTGATATGCTCAAAGTAATTGTTTGGGGAAGCCGGCCCAATCTTGATTGTGCCCTCGCACCGCTATTCCTACCCTGCCTATTCAGAGGTCTGTGCATTCACTGGCCTAGCCCTAAGACTTTTTTTTTAATGTCTAGCCATTCTAATAGTAATACAACTGACACAGAAGTCAGCTTGTATTTCATACTTATTTATTTCCAAATATTTTGAAGACTTTTTCTTTGGAACTCACCGATGACAGAAACAAGGAATTGCTGTGAGCTCTCTCGACCTCTGATCTGTACTTCATAAAGTCCTGCGTGTTCAGTTCTGGCATCTTTGATGGTCAAAGATCCAGTCTGATTTAGTTGCAGTCGGTTCCTGAATCTCTCATCATCAACATTTATTGAGGCCTCGTTCGTTTCTACATCAATATTAGCCAGAAGGACGCCTTTATCTCCAAACCTCCACACTATCAGATCATCCTCCTGTAATTCAGTAACATCATTCTGAAGAGTGACAGAATCTCCCTCCATCACTGATACTGACTTCACTCCACCCGTATCACCAGCCACACCTGGAAAACAAATCAGACAAGATTTTTTGTTTTTCACTCCTCCAGAAATCCATGTGGAGTCACACATGTGAACCAACAAGAACACTGAATCATGAAACCTCAAAAAGATCGTTATTACATTAAATGACAGAGATACTCATGAGATACTTACCAAAGACATCCACACTAAATATCCTGGATGTGATCTTTTCTTTAGAGATTGTTAGTTTATATTGTCCTGAGTGTCTCTTTCTGGTGTTTCTGATGGTGAGAGAGCCAGTGTTTTGATCCACCAGCAATCTTCCTTTGAATCTCACATCATCAGTGACAAAAAATTAGGTCAAGTCGCTCTTTCTGGTTATTTGAGAAATGACAAATTCTCTAGGCCCAAACAACCATAGCAATGTGTCATCGTTCAGTATTTCAGTAAGATTAGTGTGTAGAGTGACAGAATCTCCTTCCATCACTGACATCGTCTCATCTGTTTCTGCTTTAAACACACCTGCAAAACATAAATGAACCATAACAGATATAGACTGCTTAATCTGACACCACAGTAACCTCAGTAAACAGATTAAATTGGAAACATTTGAGTAAAACATTTAAATAACCAGTTTTACCAGTTTACAAACCCGCCAGTTGTTATGTACAATGTTCTATTATATAAAAAAGAAGAAACGCACACAAACACACACACACAGGTCATTTCCTCATTCTCCTCATGTTTGAAATTTACAGTCATATTTGACTGTACCACTTGTCTGTGTTTATTGTTTTATTTATTTTATTTTTTTTTTTTTTATTTTTTTTTTAGATTTTGTTTTTAGTTTTGTTTTTTAAATTGTGTGTTTTCATGAATTGGGTTCAGAAATTAATAAAAGAAAAAATATTATAAAATAATGTTTAGTCACATTACAGTCACAGGCTCTGCATCCAGATCTTCATCTGCATTATCAGTGAAGTCTAGACTGAATTTGGTTTTGAATTTTCTTTTTTTAGTGGACACACTATGGGAATATGACAGTGAATAGCCATTTTCAGCAGATCGACGGCTGACTGAGATGCGAATTTATTTATTTTTTTGTTTTTTTTTTTATGTTTTTCCACATTATTTTAGAAATGTTTGTTTGGCTATTAAACGCGTTGTTCTTTCAGTATCACTTCATGCATTTGTTGTAGCATATAACTGTCTCATGAATGAAACTTAAAGTAGGCTATAACATAAACCCACTTACCTCCCAGAAGTAACAGAGACAACAATAATATATTTTGCATGTTTTTTGTAGAGTTGTGAATGTAATACAGACGATCGATTGAGATTATTTAATAGTGTTCTATTCCGCTGAATGTCATTGCGATCTTACTTCCTGCATCGATCCAAACCGGACAGTAGAAACAGTAGGCCTAAACTGAATCACGGTGTTCGTGATGTGACGTTCGCACCGAGGCTATAAGCTTGCATCAAATAAAAAAACTAAAACACAACCGAACATCTTACAGCTGAAGCACTGTACCGGAGCTTTCGGTTTCCATAACCATGTGATCTGTGAAAGCCGGGTGTACTTGAGGAAGTCCGGGACGCAAAGGCACCTTTTTCCACATTTGACCACAAACTGTCATTAGTGTGCAACGTGTTAAAAGCTTCGAATAATTAACCATTTTACGATACAGTTAAGGGGAAAGTGCTTTATTTCACCATCACTACCACTCACTCCTCCATTTAGAATTCCTCCACTCATTGCACTCTCTCCTATTCGCATTGGTTGTGCAAAAATTCCCCCTCTAGAGTACAATTGCAGTCCACTAGAGGGAGCAACAGAATAAGAAATCTTGCAACTCCCCTCATTTACTTTCATTTTCAGACGTTTAAACTTTGGCCACCAATTTATGATAGATGACACAGTCTCTATAATTCATTCAACAAAACATGTGGACATCACAAATCATAGTAAAACTGCTTAAATTTCTTTTGCGTGATTTCTGAATGCTTCAGACTACAAAATCAAGCAGACAACTGTATTAATACAATTATAGGCATTAGTAACTATCATTTAGTTACTTTTATGTTTTATAGTGGGTTGTTTTTTTTTTTTTTTTTTTTTTTTTATTTTTTTTTTTTTTTTTTTTATGGTTTTTGAGATACAATTCTGCTTAGGGCACCAGCGGCCCTGTTGGGATCTTCTGCTTTATGTTTTATTGTGTGTTTTTTTTTATTTTGTCATTAAAAGCTGCATTTGGATCCTCAACTTTGACATTGTTCATTTGTTGGATTTGGTGTTGTTCATTATTGTTTGATTTTTTCGGAAAATTATATGCTGTTGTGTTTATTTGATCAATTATCCAACTGCTTTCTGTGTCAATGCTGCCTTTTATACTGTTGCTGTTTTCAATTTTATATGAAAGGTTTAAGTTAAATGTGAAATTGGATTATACAGTGAAATGATTGCAGATTGAAAAAAAAAGGTTTTGGTTCTGACAGGTACTCGTTACAATATTATTAGTGTCACCAATACTAAAACCATGTTTCTGCCATAAAATGAGTTCCTAGTGCTCATCAGGTGTGGTTTGGTGTTGATGACGTAAAGGTAAGTGTTCAGTGGAATGAGAGAGATTCTGTCAACCTGAAACATTGATGGTACTGATATCCAGATAAATGAGGGAATGAGTGGAGGTTGGGACCTGAAGACATTCTCACCGCTAAAATCACCGTTTACACTAAAATTTCCAAAATAAAATAAATGAACAAATAAAATGGCTTGTTTTGCTACTGCGAATTAGATTGGTTTTTCTATATCTATTGTTCAGCTCCTCTGCCTGTTTCCTGTCATACAGCCATTTACTGTCCAACAAATCCTTCTTCATCATCAACATCATCATCCTCATCATCATCACAGCATAATTGTTCATTGTTGTGTTCCGTGGTGAAATGTGGGTCATGTGACTCTCTTCCTGATACAAAGGAAACAGTTATTGTCCAGCATCAGTGTGTCTGATTTTAAAAGAAGTCTTTCTTTACATCTGGAGTGGTCTGGAAGATTCTACAGCCTGTGTGGTGAACAATCATCAGTAACCAGACTTAACATCTGAACCTCAGCCAAATCACATGGTCCTATGTATGTATCTTTTTCTTTTTTTTTTTTCACACACTAGCCAAATCAACTTGCTGGTTTGTAACGTGGATAATCTCGTCTCTTCCTCAGACTGTTCACTGTTGTGGTTATAATGAAAGCTGCCGGAGTGCTTGGGTCTCTCATGCTCGGTGGGCGTGGCTGCTGTTGCTGTTGCTGGTTTCTGACATCAGATCCAGAAGATTTCAAACAGAAGAGAGAGCAGATGTCACCATCACACAAAGATGAATCAGATTTTGCAGGAAATGCGAGAGAGGATTTTGAACCACTGGAGACATTGCTGGACATAATTGTAATTTAATCAAAAGTGATTTTGAATTCATTTTATCTACATGTACACACTTTTATTTCAGTCATTTTCTATTTGAATGTCACTTTTATTTTACCAAGTATAATTTGGTCGAAAGTGGCTCTGTCTGCTGTTACAAGTTTTTTCTTCATGAAACATATGAGACACTGCTGGGCCAGTTATTGCAATAAAAAAAAAAAAAAAAAATTCTGCTATTAGAATGGAAATAAAAATGACATTATAATGTTCTATAAATGTTTGGTTGCAAATAAATTCCATGAACACCCAAGGACCAAAGAGAGAAACATTTCAGTGAATATATCTTCAAAAACTTGCAAATGTATTTTTAAACATTTCAGAAAACATTAATCTATATTATCATCTGTGGGCCATTCTGTTGAGAACACACTGTTAACCAGTTTCTAGGAAGATGTCGACCAATGGACTGAAAAAAAAAAAACCATTGGGTTTGAACTGTGGTTGTTAAAAAAAAAAGAGTGAAAGCAGTCACAACGATCACAAAAATAGAATGTGTGAGCTTTAGTCACGTAAAGTTCTTCAGTTTAGATTCCCCTTTGCTCTCAGTGTTGAGTCCTCTCTCCCCTCACGCTTGTCTCGGAACGTGTCTGGAAATCAGGCCTGGAGTGAGAATCAGGGGAATCAGCGAGTTACCAGTTCACTGACTCAGTTTTGCTCTGCTCATACAGTAATCAGAAACGCTCCTGTCCACCTGTCCGTGTCTTTTTAAGTGATCTGTTTGTTTGATCAGGAACCACAGACAAGCCTTTATTCAGCTACAATTTCCCATGGAACTCTAAGTAAATGTCTTTTAATGTTTAACATAGCAGTGTTGAAATGTGGCTTGCAATTCACTTTCAACTCCAAGCTTCTGAAAGTACATTGTAACGATTGTATTAGATTTTACCAGTAACATGTGACTCTCCTTATGCAGATGACACTGTCGTTGCCCTTCTGATGAACATGCAAACACAAGCTGCTTTTTATCAGCTTCCTTCACTGTGATCTTTTAGCTCAAAAGTTGGGTAATGTGAAAACATTTAAGTAATCACTCTACTTCTTTGAATATTATAGTAACTTAATTCCATGGAGGACAGGAGACAGCGAAAGAAGCCGGGAACAAATAAATGTTACAGAGCCAGAGTTTATGGAATAATCTTCGTTTTTCTCCATGTTCAATCATAACTTTCCAATTGACAAGTAAGGCAGCCAAATCCAACAAGTGTTCTTACACCAAGCAAACACACACATGCAAAAACCCCAAGGTACTTATTCAGCGAGGACCTCCCCCCACACTATTATACTGTATATGAAAACATTTGATATACACATTGTATAAAAAGGCAAGCAAGCAAACTTTCATAATCATGATCACAAACATGTTTTGAAAGTGCCTAGTAATGTAGTATGTACATTTTCATTAGCAGGAGACATGGAGCGAGCTTTCATTGTTAGACTGCAAAGGGGGATGATACTCAGCGTTATGTTTCTCCTCGAGCCTCATGAAACCTACCACTTCTCCAAATTAATGGACTGGAAAAGCTGGATTTTTCTACTGCCTACTTCAGAAAAACACACATTATTGGACCAAAACACACTAAATGTGAGATCAACAGAACACAATCTGTTTCTTGATGCATAATCCAATGTTCTCATCCTTGGATAATACGTCTGATAGCAAGTCCGTCATTTCAAAGTCAGCATTTCCTCTTCACTTACCGGCTTCGCTACTGTTCAGACGTTCTAGCTTACTGCTCTGCACTGTTGCTTCTTATTTGTTTGTTCTGTACTTTTCTCTGATTTTTCTAAGATTTTACTTCAGCAGATCAGCACAGTGCTCAAAACAACAGTTGTGGCACAACACTAAAACTAAAAAACTCTTGGGGACTGGAATAATACTACAAAAAGAAGACTTTGCCTCCCACTGCCAGCAGAGCTTACATTCCGGAGACGGGAAAACAACTGCCTACAGTCAAACAGAAGAGAGAGAAAATGCCTCCTGTTGAATATACTTGTTGCGTGAACTTCTGCAGACTTCTACAAAGGATTGTGGTTCTTGAAACAAAGTTACTTTGCTGGACTTCCCAAACAGCAGAACACTCAGCAGAGCGTCTTCATGGACCCTCTCAGCATACAGCCGGTGAGTCCCATGAATCTTCTGAATCTCAACAGTTTATACCAAGTGTAGAGGAACAACCAAAAAACTACACGATTGGCACAAACAGGGAGCGAGACCCAAAGGAACACGAGACATCAGATTGTCACGAGTTTCTCGTATTGCTGCCGTATGCATTCCTCTACCCCAGATTTGACTATGACAAGGCTTGTGAATACTGGTATTCTACCACCCCCTATACATCTTGAGAACAGATTTGAAGCATTAATGAATGCGGCTAAGGAATCCCCAAATGTGATTAAACATGGATCGGAGCAGTCAGCCTGCTAACACAGCTACTTACAGATGCACAAGGTCGTCGAACAGACAGCGGCATTCAGCTCAAGCACAGCCGAGCCCAGAACTCTGCAGGGACTACAGACATCAGTGACAACACTGCTGCCTTCCTCAAGCAACGGTCTCTGATTGCGAACAAGGAACTTCAGAACATTCTGGATGAAGCACATAGACGGCAAATCGAATCATCATCCATGTGGAGAAGAATGATATTTTGAAAAAGCAGTCAGAACTCCATAAGGAGGACTTCAGCGAACTTTTTTGAAACACTCAGTCGATCGTATCATCAGTGGACTACCTTCCAGCAAGGGGAACTAATGTTTTTTATGGTTGCTTGGGCTAAACACATGGCTACAAAGATCTTGCAATAGAAAAGGAGTGATTTTCATCGACAAACTTATAAAACATAACATACACAACTGTTTAAACAACCGGACGGCCCCCACCCAAAACAAACTTGGTGCTAGAGGTGCTTAAGGACAAGATCTACTTTGTCATCCTTCAGCAGAGTGTGTGAATCCATTTAGCACACACACTCCAGGTCCGAGTCATCATTGGTTTGACATAACCCACAAGGACACTAATAACACCAATACAGCCACAACAATTCACTGCTGATGGACTCTATCCCGGCTGAGCCCTGCCAACAGAGCTCCTCACAGACAGATCTGTGATGTATCAAAACAGCTACAAGACTCAGCACCCAAGGACGACTTTCTGGAAAACAGCCGGGGAAGCCAGGACAACATATCACAGTCCACCAGAAACAACAAAGAGACAGCCCCCGCTCAACGGACACACATTATCCCTCTCTCCAGCATCTCCACTTCTGTGCTTCTCACAGAAAATGGAGGAATTGGTGTATGCTTGGGACTAAACTCTCCCACTCATTCGCTGCAAGCCCCGCAGATATCAACAAAAAAAGGCGGGCCCCCCCAACCACCAAAGCCTGTTTGGGCCCTGCTCCTGTGACAGCCCTCCGACCCGCTGCCACAACACCAGGGCCCAAACCCTCCATCTGCTGTAGTGAACCTCAAAACAACACTGACAGCAGCGCGCAGTGATATGTTGTCAGGTCCCGCGTATAATAGCAGCAAACATATTCAAAATGTTTACAGAACAAGTTGGGAACCCAGTGTGCCTGTAGCCTTTCTCTATTTTCAGTTTATCACGTGATAGAAAGTCTAAGGCCTTTTTCAAAACTCAAGGGCAAACTCATCTAAATCTGCGGCCTATTAATGCATCAAACTAAGATTGAGTAAAGACACAAAGCACATTGACATCAAGTAATGGCATTTTTAAACATTCGCTCAATACCAAAAATTAAATCATTTCTAATCAATGACTTTACTAACCACAAACAATCTGGATTTTATGTTCCTAAACGAACATGGCTAGAAAGACAGCCTGCAGTGCAACAGTCCTCAATGAAGCAGCCCCTCCTAACTTTTACTTTCATGAAGGTGTCTGCAGGGGCCTGTTAGGAGGAGGTGGAGGTGTAGCTGCTCTCATTTAAAGATGTCTATCAATGCAAGCAAGTGTCATTTGGTCAGTACTTGTCGTGTTGAATATCTAGGGATTGTGCTGTCAATAGCTGGAAAGGCTTGCTCCAAGCATTCTGTTGTTTATGTCAGTTTATGTTATTTACAGGCCTCCGAAAATACTCTCGCTCCAGCTTTTGTTGAAGAGGTCACAGAATTTTTTTCGACTGTTTAGCTATTGCAGGGAATTTTAACCATTCACATAGATAATGCAGAAAACAAAACTACAAAAGAAATGATAACGGTTCTAAACACTTTTGACTGACTGGATTCAGCATGGTTGCATGGACCCACACACAAAGGTGGACACACTCTAGATTTTAATCATCAGTAGGGGTTCTAAAAATTATCATGCCATGGTGTATTAAGGACGTAAGCACTAGCTGATCACATCTTCTGTATTTTCTTTGATAGATGTGACCCGTCACGGAAACCAGTGACCAAGTCGCAGCACAACTTTGAGCAAAATGAGAAAGAAGCGTTTTTTTTGCAGAATCTGTTAGTTGAGATCACGAATAATGCCTCTCCGGTTTTACGTGAGATAGCCGTACATTGGCATATTTAAAAGCAACATGTTGAGGTGAAATTGGCTTGTTTTTCGATTCTAGCATGCAGTAGGGCTGTCCATTGCCGTGTGTTATTTCCACCTGATAGTCGGCTTTTGTTTTCTTTTGTTATTGCCCCCACCCTCCAAGGAAGCGTGGCTAGTGTTATGCAAGCTCTGGCGTGAAAATGTTTTGAAGTACTTCTTTTGATCTCTCTCAAAAAACGGGGGGGGCAGGGGAATGAGTTTGCTTCCTTCTTTTCTGAGAAGATCATTAATATCAGGAAGGTGATTAGCACATCCACAAGTAATGCAGAGGTCAGACAGATTTGGCCGCAATATCAAAAAGATACTATGTCTATGTTTGAAGCAATTGATGGCAAAATTTTGGAAGAAATTGTGCAACACCTAAAATCGTCAACCTGCTGAAAAAGAGCAATCTTGATAACACCATTTTGAGCAATTATAGACCAATATCTAATCTTCCTTTTATAGGCAAAATTATAGAAAAGGTAGTTTTTAATCAGCTGAACAAATACTTAAACTCAAATGGATACCTGGACAATTTTCAATCTGGTTTCCGACCCCATCACAGCACAGAAACAGTACTCATTAAGATAATAAATGATATTCACTTAAATTCTGACTCTGGCAAAATATCAGTGCTGGTACTGCTAGATCTCAGTGCTGCATTTGACACTGTCGATCATTACATACTACTAGAGAGACTGGAAAACTGGGTCGGGTTTTCTGGGATGGTACTCAAATGGTTCAGGTCATATTTAATTGGGAGAGGTTATTATGTGAGTATAGGAGAGCATAAGTCTAAGTGGACGTCCTTGATATGCAGAGTCACACAAGGCTCAATTCTTGCACCGCTCTTGTTTAGCCTGTATATGCTCCCACTAAGTCAAATAATGAGAAAGAACCAAATTGCCTATCACAGCTATGCTGATGATACTCAGATTTACCTACAGTAGCCTTATCGCCAAATGACCTCAGCCCCATTGACTCCCTCTGCCAATGTATTGATGAAATTAATAGCTGGATATGCCAGAACTTTCTTCAGTTAAACAAGGAAAACACTGAAGTCATTGCATTTGGAAACAAAGATGAAGTTTTCAAGGTGAATGCATACCTTGACTCTAGGGATCAATCAACTAAAAATCAAGTCAGGGATCTCAAAGCAGTAACTAAATCAGCATACTATCATCTAAAAAACATTGCAAGAATTAGTAGTTTCGTTTCCAGGCAAGACTTGGAGAAACTTGTTGCCTTTATCACCAGCAGGGTGGACTACTATATTGGTCACCACACAGGCCTTCCCAACCCAGACAGCAAGCTGTTTCGGTCCAGATCCGGCCCACATCTGGCTCGCATGGACTTCCGCGGGCTAGAAGTGGGCCGGATCTGGGCCGAAACTGCTTGCTGTCTGGGAAGAAGACCATTAGATAGCTGCAGCTCATCCAGAACGCTGCTGCCAGGATTCTGACTAGAACCAGAAAATCTGAGCATATCACACCAGTCCACATGCACTCATTATTTCTAAGGGGACACAAGTTTTGGGGGGTCGTCATGTGACACACAACAGCCACAACAGCTTATGTTTTATTTATTTTTTCCTTTTTATTTGAAACATTCTCACCTTTATAGATTGTTAGCTGATCTGTAGTGGGTGATGGTCAAAGTAGCCTAATAGTGTAATCTATTAACTATACATAAAAACCTGTCTGTTTTCTTAACAGATATGGGTGTCCTGCCGTAAAACATGTTTAATACGACTGACTTTATATGTATTGTGAATTTAACATTGAAAGTTAATGTGAATAAAAACATCATAAGTTCAAAATCCACTTGGCTCAAAAGTCTCAAAGTCACTTTGAATGGGTGTGACACCTCTGCGCAAGTGCACCTAGGGAAAAGCTGATTTAAACGCAAAGGATGCTCACATCAAATGTTGATTTATTTAGTTAATAGAAGTTAATTAACATACATGCTCACTGAACATAAACTGTTCCTGCTTGGGTTTATTTTGTTATAATCCCCAGATGACTACACATTTTCCCCTACTTAATGCATAGAATAGATAGGTCTACTGAGGAAATAATTACACCTGTCATTACTGGATATGAATAAATATATAGTTATTGTAATAAATTTTGTTCTACTCACCAGAATCCAGGGGCGTCGCACCCGTGGGGGATGTGGGTGTTTTAACACCCACACTTTTCCTGGTGAGAGGGTTCAACACCCGCACTTTTTCTGCAGTTTTTCCGCAGTTTTGCACAAATGGCTTACTACAGTCGCTCCTCTGTTTCTCTGGCCGCTCTGTGCCGCGGCTGCCTCTTCTCCCCCTCCCTCTCAAACATGACACCGGCTTCAAATGTGACCGGCTGATGATTGTTTGTCTGCCTTAAGTCCCGTACTTTCTCTCAGTGTGTGCAGATTTACCCGCCAGCTCGTAGTGAGGAGGCGAGAACTTATGGTTATGGTTATTTCGGCATTCCCTTTCAGGTCCTTGCGTACTGAAACGAAAGTGTATCCTTTGGAGGTTTTTTAAATAAGCTTCTGATATGTGTTTGGGAGAAGATGTTCTGTTATTGTTTTGTTGACATGTCAGAGTGTTTTCGGTAATATATTTTTGATTCTTTAGACCATCGCTGATTGGTTATTATTGGGATATTGTTCAGCAGCTAGCTAAATTCGGTTATGTAACGTTAATGTGGCATGCAATGTATAACATAACTGTGATGAAAACTGAGGGAATTGACGAGGAGGGGGACAAACTGCCATTGTTAAGCAGTGTATTTATGGGTTTATTGCCAGTGCAATTTATTTTGATATTTTAAGCACTGTTTGTTGATTAGCTGAATACTTTTGTGGATACTTACCTGTTGTGTTTGATTGTAACGTTACCTGTTGAGGAGAAAAAAAAAAAGAGGTGAGAAAGTATGACATTGTTTGCATACCTGTTGAAGAACTATGAAAGAAAAAGTGTATATTATTTTATGTTTAAAAACAGTAAAATTGTTACATTATTTATACCACCAGAGAAAAAGCTTTGCGTGGGCGTTTTCTTTCATAGTTCTTCAACAGGTATGCAAACAATTTCATCCTTTCTCACTTTTTTCTCCTCAACAAGCAAAATTTAGCAGTCTCAGTCACAGTCCTGTCAGACCCATGTCACTCATCGCTTTCTTACACAGGGTAAAACAGAAAAAAAGATTGCTGAACAGTTTGTCTCCCTGTAAGGAGGGGCAGAAAGAACAATTTTCAGTTCTTTTTAAATGAGAGGTAGTTGGTCATATGTTCATGGTCAGTTGGTTGTTGTTGTTGGTTGCATATATATAGTTTGTATATATTTGTAACAAAAATAATTTCCCCCAGGGATTATTAAAGTATTTCTGATTCTGATTCTTTAGCAAGTCTACTGTTATGTATTTTTCACAACAGAGTTTTTGACTTTCCATGTGTTCGAAGTGTGTTTTTATATCTTATCTAGTATCACTCATTTAAAATGGGAAGCTTTTTATATCTTGTATGTTATACATTTTGTACACCTCTGTCACTGTATTCATCACATTTATTGTTAAAAAATAAACCACATCCATCCCCCGCACTTTTGAAAAGCTTGCTACGCCCCTGCCAGAATCAGTCAGACTGAATCTCCTGTATCTGGTCCATTCCCTGTTGATGATCTGAAGTTGAAAAAGTCCAAAGTCTGTATCTGTTTGTGCCAAAACATGCCAAACAAGCCTCAGACAGAGACACAAATGAAAGTACATTTACCATGGGCCTTTTTAACAGCCGAACCCAGATTTTTGAATTTTTTTTAAATACATTGACGATCAATCTAAATAAGAATCATTTTTAAGTAGTTTAAAATCAGTTTGATGGTGTAGAGAGTTGTCTCTCCTTAAGATTCTGCTAGAGCGCCACTAGTGACCAAACATGGGAAAGCAATCATCATTCATCAGACACGAATACAAATAATGTGCTAAAACAATCTTAATGAGCATCAAATATAAACTGAAGAACGAAACCAATGGTCATGCATTTATGCGGTTTATTTTTGTGCACTTGCACTGCTCAGTTCTCATATAACCCCTATTCTGAAACCTATCAGGAAGGATGTGCTCTTTTGAATCTAAAACCCACATACATGATGTATTTAAGTTACGCCATCTTAAGATATATCTTTTACCCATAGTTTTTCTCTTTGAGTTCAGTCTGTCTCTAAACATTCCAGATAAAAGTCTCTAAGCAAAATGAATAAACATAGGTCGCAAAAAGCACACATGAAGTGATTCGGACTGTAAAATATACAATAAATGCAGCTGGCTGCCAGTGGGATATTGCCACAAGCTCACCAGTGTATGTCTTCCCTACGAAGTTCACAATCACAGCACCTGTCTGCCATCAGCTTCATCAGTGGGTCTATATAAGCGCACCTGGCACCGCATTACTGTTCGGTCTCTCGTCTATGGCCATATCGTTGGATTTACACTTTGTACTCACCCCTGTTACCGTGTTCCCGGTTCGTCTTCTCCTGCACTACAGCTTATCCCGTTGCTCTCAGCCTTGTGGAAAACAAGAAAAGACTCTCGTTATTCATACCAACTAAGTTCCATTGCCTACTCCTCTGAACTGATTTTATTACCTGCTCTTGACGTCTTGATCTGCTGCCGCTCATAAAAATACATAAAGAAACCATGCTTAAATAGTTTTTAACAATTTTTTTATATTAGACTTTATTACTTATTTAAGATTTAAAATAATTTCAGCAGTGAACAGAACTGAAGTATAAAAGTAAGTTTGCAAATATGATATCTTTCTTTTTTTTCCCAGTGGTCAGCAAATGAGGCAAAAGTATTTTTAAAAGTTATATGAAAGCATGTTTATTTCTATATGAATAAAAAGAAAGATGCATAAAGTAATAAAAAACAATTTGACATATGACATCACATTGAGAGAGATTACAGATGTTATTAAAACAGACATACGGAGCCATATGTTTATTTTCATTTAACATTTTACTCTAATACTGCTTACAGATTGACAGATTAATGGCAGAGGTTTTGCAAGGCATTATTCTCTGCAAAGCAAGAAATTATATATATATTTTTTTTTTTGTACATAAGGGCAGATACTTTGTAACTTGAATGTGCAATTAAGGAAATCTACATCTGACAGATCGGTGTTTGTCGCTACTGTCCGCACGTTCTTCTGCTGGTTCTGAATTCATAAACCAGAATGACCACCCCGGCCACGCCCACCAGAGCAGAGAGGACCAACTGGATCACAGCCTCAGTAAAACCACAACAGCGACTGCCTTATGAAAGAGAAAAAAGCAATGTTAGAAAAACAGTTGAGTTATCTCATAGGTCTTCAACCCTACTCCTGGGGACACACTGTCCTGCAAAATTTGTTTACAACCTGCTTTTCCTGACTTTTCAAGTGATCCTAAGACCTTGACTGGGTGTTTTATTATGACTGCAGCTAAACTCTGCATGACAGTGGGTCCCCAGGAGCAGGCTTGAAGGCCTCACCAAATCCAATAAGCATTCAAGTTTATACAGCTTGGACTTTAAAATTATGGATAAAATGGTGATATGGTCAAAATAATCACTTGCCTTATAATTGTGCACACAGTGTATTGTTTAATCAGAGCACATCTAACCATCATAAGGAGCATTAAATGAGATTTATCCATTTTATGACTTCCATGTACCGTATAATAACCCAGATTTTACACTTACATGCACTTAAAAACAATGACTTCAACAAAATATTGGGTTTAAAAAATGTGAATTTTACTTTTCCAGACATTAAAAATGAATAACATTTATTTGACTTTAACTAAGATCACATTACATTAATTTCTTACCACTGAATTAACGATGATGTGCTAATATCATGTTCTCTTCAATTAGACGTGTCAAATCTCTCTGAAATCACAATATTTACTCTTGTATATTAATTATTTATTCATTAAAGAGATAAACAAATGTTAGTCAGTCAGTAAAACGAAATGACTTGGAAAATTCTAACTTTAGCCTGATAGCACTGAAAGTGAACGTCCCACCCTCCCTGCAAATCGCCGCCCAAAGCCACGCCCCCTGAACGCATGAACGCACACAGACCAGCTGACCAGAGACAACATTACTACAATAGATCATATGCCACTCACCGGTGAGAAAACTTATTTAGCGGAAAGCTTGGATTGATAACTTTGATGTCTACACTTTATTAAAAAGTGTTTCCGACATTAAGTTCTGCAAAAATAGTTTATTTATGATTTAACAAATACACATTTCAGCATTAGAATAATCAGAAACATCTGCAAAGTTTTAATTAGGTTACATGGTTATGACAACTAAAAGTAACCCGCAGGGAACATTCTCTCTAGGTTATAAAAATAAAATCTAAAAATAACCTGCAGGGAACATCCTGGGAATGTTCTCTTAAGGGTATTAAAGGGGTCATATGATGAGAACATTATTTTGTGTATTTGGTGTAATGAAATGTGTTTATGCGGTTTAAGGTTAAAAAAACATTATTTTCCACATACTGTACATCAGTGGTTCTCAACTCCAGGCCTCGGAACCCGCTGCTCTGCACATTTTGAATGTTTCTGAATCTGACACACTCAGTTCAGTTCATGGATCTCTCTCCTAATGAGCTGATGATCTGAATCAGGTGCGATAAATAAGGGAGACAAACAAAATGTGCAGAGCAGTGGGTCCTGAGGACTGGAGTTGAGAACCACTGCTGTACATTTATGTTTCTCCTCTATGCCCTGACTTTCTGAAACGCATCGATTTTTGCAAAGCTCATCATTCTGAAAAGCAAGGAGTGCTCTGATTGGCCAGCTATCCAGTGCGTTGTGATTGGCCGAATGCCTCAAGCGTGTGATGGAAATGTTACGCCCTTCATCACACTGTGATGCCTTCTCCCATCAGGACGAGACTGTGGCTGTGTTCGAAATGGCATCCTTGTTAACTGCAGTGTATACTGCTTAGTATTTTTAAAGAATTGTGTGTGAAACAGTATACAATAAGCAACAAATATTTCAAAGTAGTATGCTATATAGTATGACGCTGAGGTTGTTACCTCACAAATAAATGTACTAAACATTCTTTTTACAAAGACTTGTTAATTAAGGATTCATACTAGTAAACAACTATATTGCCCAGTTGAATGTTTCATAATTAATGGACTTTACATACTGAATAGAAATAATAATAATTATTAATAAATAGGAGTAAGGTGGTAGATATTTATATTTCGGTATGGCAGTACAATATAAAACAGTATGCAATAACAATATTGTTGAATTATAAATTATTATTAAATAGATACAACTTTGTGCATTAAAACCTCTATATATACCAGCACTAAACCTCCCTATATATTTATTGCTATTTAATTCAATTTTTCTGTTTTTTTATTTATTTTTATTGAAAATAAATACCTTTCTGTTCTGATATATGATGGGGAAAGGTGCAGAACAGGTTTTGAGTAAAGGCTGACCTCAAACTTCGGTTTGGTGAAAGTATCAAAATCAATCATCACGATCTTTTACCCGCTGCGCTACTGATATTACAGATAGATGGGCATCTTTTGCAGTGCTGTTTATTGCAGCCAGGCATTTGTGGGTGAAATTAATGTTAGGGCCTGTCCCAAATGGCAACCTAAACCCTTACAGTGTTCCTCTGAGTGCACACTTTTGTGATGTAATGCCACTTTGACTGTCGGGTAGAAATCTACTAAGGAGATTGAAGCAGTGAGGGTTTTTTTTTGGTGATGTTTCTTTTGAGTGTTATGTGGTAACAGGGGGGTGTTGTGAGCACCCTTCTGAACACTAAAATGACAAATGGGTCTCCCTACGGTCTCGTGGACTTAACAGACACGCGTACGCAGCGGCGATTGTAAGTCAGTAAGGTGGAAATTGAGTGTTGTGTTTTTGAAAGGGCCTAAATAGTCTCTGCCAACAAATTATTTATATATTATATTACCGCAATATTTGTATTATTCAGTATCTTTGAAATAATCTGTACTGTATAAAGCACTATAGTCTGCCAGGTGACATCATTTGACTTGATCAGAAACATACGTGAGAGATAAATTTACTATCTCGTCCTACCCCTAATGATATTGGGTTTTTTTTTAGATATGAGGCAATGGTTTTACATAGTTTACAGTGACATGTATATGAATGCCTATACAAGTGTTACATTTATAATTATTATCTACCTCCAGTTCCTCACCATTGTGAAGATGGCGTCCGTGATGGGTGCGTTTTGGGAAACAGTATCCCATGCAGTGTCTTCAGATGCATGCATCAAATTTCAGCAAATGTAGCAGGTAATCTGGGCATTCCATGCATACAGAACATTCTCTTACTGTTCAAAGTATACACACAGCATACTGCAATATTTGGAGTTGATAGTATATAATTCCGAACACATCTTCTGTACTGATTTCAGTGTACTTGAGTTATATTTAGCAGATTCTGGCAAATATAGTAGGTCATCCAGCTATTTCATGCATACAGAAAATTTGCACACTATGCACAGCATACATACTGGATACTGCAGAAATAGTAAGAGTAGCATGATAGTATGGCATTTTGTAACACAGCATGTGTCCAGCTGCTCTACTCGTGCACCAGGGGCGGAGCCTGGGGTGGCCGTGACCACCACTGACGAAAGCTTGACCACCCCTAGGCAACCCCATTCAAAACTGAAGTTTTTGTCCCTTTTTTTTCTTGACTAGAAATGCATTTATTAAGATACGGAACCAGCATATCTCTTTATGACCACAACAAACAGGATAATTTTCAGACAAGCACTTCAGCTTCACCTCAGCGTCAGGCGAGAAAAGCTACAGCAGCCAAATGAGCTTCAGTAGATCAACTGAGAACTGCGGTCTGATGAGATGTTAGACTATATGTCAGTAAATCACACTTTCCTGTCCCATCAGCCATTTTACTCTGCTCATGGTTAACAATCTTCAACAATACGCAAATATGTGGCACACGCTACATCACTTCATCATAAATAACCTGCACAAGAAACTATGAGCATACAAACCTTGTTGTGTCGTCAGCTAAGTCATGAAATTACCAAATATGTGGCACACGCTACATCACTTCAGTATATCAAACAGCACTCAAATGCATGTACAAAAATATATTCTGCAATTCGAGATCACAGTATAAGGCACAAGAAGATATGTATTTTTTATTTGTAATTTAATGCACAAATGAATGTTAGCACAGTGCACTTATAAAAAATATTTGTAATTTAATGCACAAATGAATGTTAGCACAGTGCACTTATAAAACTTCGGGCCTTTTTCACATTTTAGCACTATGCACGTCTCATCCATGAGTATTAAAAAATGAGGAATAACCAAAAAAATGTCATATTCACGCAGTAATACTTGATCTAATTCACAAATATCTCACTCACATAATTAAGTAGTCACCGTACCCACTTGTGGTTTTAGGTACCAAACAGTGCGAGTAGCATTTATAGTCAGAACACATTTTATACTGGAAGGTCGTAGATTTCTGCCACGATCTGCCCCGGCCACCCCCTCGTATGCCGACATAGTGATCGCTGTGCAGTCGTGCATACATGAAGTTCCATCATCAGTTCTCTTTAACAGTTCAAATGTACTGTCAGGAGCAACTGATTAACTCCTGACACAGTTTATTTTCTTTTGTGTGAATGTCATTTTTACACATTTGTAACTATAACTCTACAACTTCCACCAAAGCACGGGTGTTTTGATCATTGTCTCGCAAAAGGAACTGAAAGATTCAACTTGCCAAATACAAATGTTAATATGACAAGTTCTCACATTCAGATTTTCTTTCAACCTCGAAGTTTAGCTACTGATTTACCTCCATAACCACCGGACTCATATTTCTCGCTCACTGAAATTCCTCCCTCCACAGCAACGTAAGCATAGCCTTGTACGCGCACAGCCTGTGAAACGCAGCTCTGTGAACTGTTTCATCCTGTCAAGAGTTACTCAACCTCGGAGCCACAATAGCCTTCGAAATTTGAGATGTGACTTTGAGCATGTGATTTGTTGAATGGGGTGAACCTAATATTTTCCCCTGAACAAGTTTTGAGTCTGAACGATCGAGATCTTTCTCGCTCATGAACGTTCATCAACGAGCTGAATAAACTGCTACATCTCGTTTTTGAATGAAATGAATATGAGTGTACTGGGTTTGGGGTGTATTTATGGTTTAGTTATCGGTAGGTAGCAGATGTAAAACGCAGTACTGTGCACATACACTTGTTTATATATTCATATTTAACATACAGAACATAATTCCACGTTTAATCCCTTATTTATGAACGTGTAATTGTCTGACCAAACAATTAAAATGTTAATTATGGAAGAAAACCCTGTGCTTTGGTCATCTGAACAATCATTTAGACTTTATTTACTAATGAGTAGATTATGCACATGGCCACATCATTTTAATGATGACTTTTTGTTTTTTGTGATTATTTTATTTGTTTTTTGACTTAAAACATAAGACACTCTTTTTCGCCACCTGCGGTCGTATTATATAATATGAAAAAAATGGTCAATGAACGAATCAGTACAAATCATTTGGGTGAACGAACTGAAAATGAACGAATCTCTTGAAGGAATCAAGATTTCCACCACTACTGTCCTTGCAGAGTTGGAACTGCCCCACTTTATAGAAACAGCCTTTGTGCACAGAAGCATTGTAGGCTACTATCCATAAATGCAAAGAGAACACATCTGACTGTTCTGGAACAGTGTTGTAAATACAACGGATTTCTAGTTGTGTCCTCTTTGGGAAGAACAAACAAAGACTCCACAACATGGAAGCAGCGGCAACAGAGAGAATAAAAGTTATGCATTCTTTCTTTGCGTGAACATTTTGGCATTGTTATGCAAATCTTCCCACATAGTGACGTAAAGATGTGAGGCTTGTTAGAATGAGCAGTTTTTTGGAGGGGGGGTTGACTCTTAACTTTGTTTGTATATATTTTTTGTTTGGATAATTTAGTTTTTTCTTTTTTACTTTTCTTATTTTTTTTATTAGAGATTGTATTGTTACAATGAGAAGGGAAAGATTGAATTGAAATCGCATCATATGACCCCTTTAATAAAAGGTCTGGGGAAAACATTTTGCACTCTGAAGGTTACAGTATGACGTCTGTACACTGTACTGTAAGTTTAATTTCACATAATATGAGCCCTTTTGTATCTGGCTGAATTATTCACTGACAGCTAATAAACAATCATTGTCAAAAGTATTGATTTACTCACCACCAACAGTAACAGTGAATCTCTTATATAATGTTTGTTTGTTGCTGCTGATCTTCACTTTATAAACTCCAGAGTGTGTGGTTCTGGTGTTTGTGATGGTCAGAGATCCAGTCTGATCCAGCTTCAGTCTGTCTCTGAATCTCTCTTCATCATAATATAATGGTGGGCTTTTGGGCTCTAAATCATGTTTAGCTATGAGTTTTCCTTCATCTCCAAACCTCCATACTATCAGCTCATCTCCGGTTAGTTGAGGAACATCAGTCTGAAGAATGACAGGATCTCCCTCCTTCACTGACATGAGCTTCATTTCTCCTTCAGCAGCATCAATAACAGCCGGAGACTCTACGAGAAACATATTTACAGTTAAATTCAACATACTGAACACCTGCTTATGGTTACTAAATAAGATATGCAAATTAATAAAAGTAATCAGTTTGACCTGTACAAAAAGGTTAGATATGGGTGATTAATTTGACTGGCCACGAAGCGTCTTATTTCATATCACAACACAGCAACATTTCACTGTCTGAATCACTGCACTTGTCTGTGTTTAATAGATAGAATTATTTCTTATTTCTATGCAATGATTCTGCTTTGACTTGTTTTGGATCTAATACTATTAGTGGCAGAATAAAACAAAGTATTGGGACATTTCTTTTTTGTGAAATGAGTCAGTCAGTATTAATTACTTTCTAGATCTACAATATAAAATCAACGTCACACTCCTCATCACGCTGTTGTTCTGAATATCAGTCGTGATAACTTCACACCTGCGATGATATTCAGAACACGACTGTAGTATTGTGAAACTAAAGCTCTGTTAGACAGTTATAAACCTATGCATAACTCATAATTGCTGGTTGCACTTTGAATCGGTTTACTTGGTAACACTTTACCATAAGGTGTCATTTGTTAACATTATTGTAACGTTAACATTATGTTTTAATTAACATGAACAAACAATGAACAATACATTTATTACACTATTTACTTATCTTTGTTAATGTTAGTTAATAAATCAGTCATTCATTGGACCTCATTCATGAAACTTGCTTAAATATATGAGCAAATTCTGAGTAATTTGCGCATAAAACAGAACTATTGACTTCTCAATCGTCGTAGGCAGTCGTTGTACAAGCAGGATGTTTAGGTATTTGTCCAGCCCCTTCTCTATTTAGATTGGGTAAATAGTGACAGTGAGGAGCGCTGCATTTAACAAATATTAACTCAGCTGCAAAAAATAAATGAATAAATAAATAAAAATGTTAAAAAAAAGAGGACAAGGGCAAATGAACTTGTAATTATGGCAGTGCCTCAAAATTCTGTGTCATCAGTTTGCCAAAAAGAACACAGAATTGTGCTCTGCATTTAACCCATCCAAAGTGCACACACACAGCAGATTAGGCCATGATTTCCCCAGAAACAAATTAAAATAGAAAAACATTTTAAGTTGCAATATTTCACAATATAAATTTTTTTCTGTATTTTTGATCAAATAAATACAGGCTTGATGAGCAAAAGACACTTTCATAATGCTGCATTATTATCAAAAATGGTAATACAGTATAATAAAGTCCTTTCACGTTACCATTTCACCTGCCTAAACTTCAAATTACAGGCCTATAGGTGGCACTTGGGCTTCATTAACTATGAAAGTTTATTAATGAAATAGTAAACGGTGTAGCCTTCAATACATAAATAAGTGAACTGAATACTGCTTATCATTATTTTTTAATATGTGTGTTTTTTAATGAATTAGTAAACTTTTGTAGCTCATTTAGCATCTATTTTCTCAGCAATGTAATTTGGATTTATAAAATGAGACAAAACCAAGCAGATACAGATCGCTTCCACAAAATGTGTAAGTTCGCTCATTAATGCACCTAATTTTCCACTGATTTATGAATAAGAACCGAAAATGACCGCTCCACTTCACATTATTATACAATGAAATTTGAACTTCTTGTGGGCACTAGAGAGGCACTTTTGAATAATTTTGAAAAAGGGCAGGGGCTTGAGCCCCCAAAGCCCCACTTCTGCATGTGCCTGACTAAGATTAATAAATGCTGTAGATTCTTTGTTGTTGTTAAGTAATGTAGTTTTTGTTAATTTATTTAAATTTTAAGTAATGAATTTTTGTATTAATTTGTTTTTGAATTATTAAAAAAGGTCCCTTTATATTAAATGTCTTTAACTAATACATACTAACATTTTATAATTTGATATAAAGCACTTATTGTGTACATGCATGTTTTTACACTGCATTTGTATACCTGCATGTAATTACATCTATAATCATCCGAATACTGTTGACTCTACACCTACACCTTAACCCACCCTTGAACCTAACCAAACCATCAAAACGGTCTCTAACCTCATATGTATCATTGTTGTCTGTATACTTTTGACTTTACACATCCTTGAACCTAACCAAACCATCAAAATTGGTCATTCTTAGTTCATGTTAAGTAATGTAGTTAATGTTAACTAATGAACCTTAAAAGTAAAGAATTATTGTATACTTTGTGTTTCAATTATTAAAAAAGGTCCCTTTATATTAAATGTCTTTAACTAATACATACTAACATTTTATTTTGGTAAAAGCACTTATTGTGTACATACATGTTTTACTGCATTTGTATACCTACGTATAGTACATCTATAATCATCGAATACTGTTGACTCTACACCTACACCTTAACCCACTGTGAATGGCAAACCATCAAAACGGTCTCTAACCTCATATGTATCCCACCTCATTAGCAGCAAAAGAGATTTACAATACAGCATGTACACAACTGTACCAAAAAATGTAATATATATATATATATATATATATATATATATATATATACTTCATATATATATATATATATATATATATAATTTTTTACATATAGCACATATTAGCTAAAAACTAAGTAATATAAAAAGTGTGACTAAAATTATGTTTACCATAGAGGCGTGCTGTGGTTTGAAAAAAATGTCGATGCTTTGTGGCTGATGTGCCTTTATAACTTTTGTCTGCTTTATAACGACCAGAGTGTGTGGTTCTCATGTTCTTGATGGTCAGAGATCCAGTCTGATCCAGCTGCAGTCGATCTTTTTATTTTTAGTTGTCTTTTTATGAGATATTTTTTATGATAGTGTTATGAATGCCAAACCTCCACTCTATCAGAATAAATCCCTGTATTTGAGTGAGATCAGGGTTCAGTGTGACAGAATCTCTTCATATGAGATCACTTTTCCAACAATTCATCAGCACCAAACACACCTGCCAGGGGCAAACAAACAAGTTTTCATCAGATGACCGTATTGCTGATAATGTTGACAGTTTTGGTGTATGCATGCATGTAATAGTGGCTCATACTATTTTATAGCACTTGCTATTCAATTCTGTATATTGTGTGTATTTTTAGGGAATTATGCCGGTTGTTTAATTGTATACATACACTTGAGTATTTTCCTAACTAACTCCTAAACTATAACCATGGTAGACCCCTCTTGAAATATTTAATATAATTTGTGGCTGTACAATGTTACAATGTAATGTGATTTTAACCCTTTTTTTGTACATTATATATGCCTACATGCTTACATTCACTTGATTTGTTTAATCCAAATACAAAATACCAAGATATAGGCTACCATATACTGCAAATCAGACAAAAAATACAGAGATATGAATTTTTGCTCATATCGCCCAACCCTATACAGAAGTGTACTGCAGTTTTTCTCTCTTTTTTTTTAAATAGCATAAAAACAATTAATAGCACAATAAATAAATAAATAAATAAATAAACCAGTACGGTAAACAGTAAACTGTTTACGCCGAACTGTTAATGTTTTTATGAAATAGTACGGTTTAACATAGTAAAATTTTTAAGCAGGTATGTTGGACAAACTTGTGATTTAGATATTAACATAGTCACTGTGTTGAAAGGTAGAGTGTACAAACAAGTAATTACAAGAAATGAAAGTTTGTCCTGGAGGGGCTGATTGTCCTGCAGAGTTTGCTGCAGCCGGATAAAGTTAGTTTGGCGATTTGACATTCCTTTGGAAATGTTTTTTTTTTTTTTGCCAATTAAACTCTTTGCGGCTGTTATGTTTTGGGCCCAAACTAACTCAGATAGTCAAAAATACATGCCCTTTACATTGCACAAGGCTTAATTTCTTTATTATTCATTTATTTTCATTTTAAATTTTTTGAGGATTTTAACTACGGGACATTATAATATAAAAATGTATAATAGAATGTAATGCATGTTATTGCATGTTAGCACTGTTTTTGGAATTACCATTTTATGTGTTTTATAATAATTTTACAACTTTTAATGTATGTAATTATATAAATCCATTGAAAAACAACACCATTTGAGATAAAGGTATTAAACCAACTGTAAAATATTCAGAATATTATTCCCTATGATGCACAAGGCTTGGTTTTTTAGATTATGCCTTTATTGTTTTTATATACAGTACAGAATCCATACTTTTCATGTTTTCTATACTGTACCCACTTAAATTAATTAAACTGACACTGTTTGAGATAAAGGCATCAAACCAACTGGTTTCTGTGTTTTAATACTTGACGCTTTGTTGTATTTAATTCTGCTATTTCTTCATCAGATGTTTCTCATTATATTGTAAGATGTTATTATAAAATGATTTTATTATTATGATTATTAATTTTGATGATCAGTTTTGCTAAAAGTTTTTTTTACAAATATTTTTTTTATTTTTTTCAGGATTCTTTGATAAATAAAAAGTTAGATTGTTTGATGTTTTTTTTTTTTATTCTTTTTTTCTAACAACATAAATCTTTCCTATCACTTCTTAACAATTTAACCCATCCTTGATTAATAACATTTTTAATTTCTTTCAAAAAAAAAAAAAAAGAAAAGAAAGAAAGAATAAAAATGTACTGACCCCAAAATTTGGAACTATAGTGTATATTGTTAAAAAAGATTTATATTTTAAATAAATGCTCTTCTTTTAAACTCAAAGAATCCTGAAAAAGTATCACAGGTTCCAAAAAAATATTAAGCAGCACAACAGTTTCCAGCACTGATAATAAATCAGCATATTAGAATGATTTCTGAAGATCATGTGACACTGAAGACTGGAGTAATGATGCTGAAAATACAGCTTTGATCACAGGAATATGTATGTGTGTCTGTGTGTGTGTTTTTTTTTTTTTTTTGTGGGTGCCAAACAGGAAATATTTTTATATATAAAAATATGTGTATGTGTAGTTTTGAATCTGAATATATATATGCAAATTTTTATTATATAATAAAGAATATAGAATTTTAAATTTGTAGTTATATAGTTTTTAATTTTTTGTTTTATTGTTGTTTGAATGTTTAATTTTAATTCTTAATAATAATTCTGAATATATAAATGTAAATCTAAATATATAGTTAAAAGTCTGAATATATAGAAGAAAATCTGAATATATAGTTAAACGATTAATGAGCTGAAAATGTACAGTTGGTGTGATATCTTTAGTTTAAATTGTATTTCATGGATTAAAAAAGGGGAAAAAAAAATCTTAATAATCTGAAAACCAAGCCTTGTGCATTATAGGGAATAATATTTAGAGATTTTTAGAGTTGGTTTGATAGCTTTATCTCAAACGGTGTCAAAGTTTAATTAATTTAAGTGTGTACAGTAGCCATATGAGAAATATGGATTCATTATTGTTTTAAAAAACATTAAAGCCATAATCCAAAAAAAAAAAAACCTTGTGCATCATAGGGAATAATATTCTGAATATTTTAGAGTTGGTTTGATAGCTTTATCTCAAACGGTGGCCGGTTTTTGTAATTAATTTAAAAGTTGTGTACAGTAGCCATATAAAACATTGAAAAATATGGTTCAGTAACTGTATTAAAAACAATAAAGTCATCATCTGGAAAAACAAGCCGTGTACATCTAGGATACTATCTGAAGATTTACAGTTGATTAATACTCTTGATCTAAAAGGTGTTGTCGTTTAATGGATATAGCATACAAATCAAAGTTGTACAATTTTATAAAACACATAAAATGGTAATTCCAAAAACAGAGTTTTGTGCCAAAACAGGGATGTTTTTTTCTTTAATTTATTACTGTTTTATATTAAAATATGAACAGAATCACACACTCTGAACGACACATTAGCAATAAACCTGCAAGTTTGAAAATCTCCTAATATTCTCGTAGATTGCAACAAAATATGATGAAAAGTCGCTGACGTTTTCTGAACCAACCCCTCCGACTGAAAGGTTTTGAAAATCTCCATCATCTCGTAGTTTGCAACAAAATCTGATTGAAAAGTGGCTTTATGTTTCCAAATCTTAAGGACTGTAGCGAAACGCCTCTGGCTGCGTTCCACTCCAGTTCTAGACACGAACTCGCTAACTTCCCTAAGCACTTCCCCTCAGGGGAATTCCTGCCGCCATCTTGAAGTGCGTTCCACTTCGTGATGTGTGCACGGGAAGTTTATATAGACAGACCCTCGCTCCCTCGATTTTGACCGATTCTGACTCTAATTCACACTTCAGGCCACTCCACAGACCACAATGCAACACGATTGTGACGTTCTCGGTAAGTTTATTTTGACAGATTCTGGCTCTAATTCACACTTCAGGCCACTCCACATTCATAAGGGGAAAATGTAAACAATAAACCAAATTGATCAAGGGCTTAGGACGTTCCAGTTCATCCCATCGCAAGAGTTCCGCCAGAAGTAGTGATGTGTCGTTCTTGAACGATTCGTTCATTTTGAACGAATCTTTAATGTGACTCGGGAAGAACGAGTCGTCTCGGGGAGTGATTCATTCAGTCACGAATGCGCAATATTCTATAGGTTCTGTAGTAGTTCACCTGTTTCAGTCAATGCAGTATGAGCCGGAAAGAGAATTGATTAGTTCGTCTCATGAGTCTTTCGGGTTTGAGTCGTTCCTTTATCACGTGACACCCACATACACTAAACCAGTGGTTTTCAACCTGTGGGCCGCAGGTGGAACCGATGGTATTGCAGGTGGGCCGCCATTTACTATTAAAATAAATAATAATATTGTTAATATATGTAAAAATGTCTAAGTCATAACATAATAACATCATATCATACATATAATTAAATAAGCCCGAGTTGTTTTCTGTTCATTGCCAGTTCATTCTAGGGCTGTGCGATAGAAATAGTCATAAAATCACGATTTGAGCGTGCGCGATTTCTAATTCGCTTTATAGCACGATTTTCCGCGGCCCTGACCTCCCGCAGTATGCCATCCGATCTAATCAGAATGCAACGCGCCTAGCGCGAGAACAGAACAGACTGGGAATATGCCTACGTAACTTCGGGTTCACACACTGTCTTTGATGCGCCTTTTTTCGAGCCCATGTTAACGGATCAGAGCGTTCACAATGCACGCGGTAAAAGGCTAGAAATAAAAACGTGCGAAAATAATTCATATCTAGCACATGAGAATAGAGAGTTGTGAGTGCACAGGACGCAGTTTGAGCGAGAGAAGACACGTTTTAAGTGCGCGCACTTTCTCCGGGCGAGAGCAGCGTGTATCTGAGCAAGCGCGTCTGGTTTTGTGACAGAGCAAACGAAATCTGCGTGCGTGCGGACAGATTCGCGCTCGCGCATTATTATGTGCTTTTGCGTTACATTGATGCGCTCTCGCTGCTGCTTCTGCACCGCATACACATACTATATACGCACGGAGTAGGCCTACGTGTGAACCTATATAATGTATAACAAATCTATTTCAACACCTGAGGCACCGCTACAATTGATGAGCTCTATGAACAATGTATGGCAAAAAAGAAAAAAAAAAGTCCCTGGAAACAAGATTTATTTATTTATATTTTTTTGCCATAAGTCTAGAAATTTTGTTACACCTTTTC
>NW_024879373.1:42354-42512 GCF_018340385.1 Cyprinus carpio
TTTTTAATTGAACATTTATTTGTCAATTAAACACTAGACAAAGTCTAAAATCAATCTATGAAACATTTCATCCATCTTAATATTCAAGTAGATTGCACGTAAAATACGATAGCCGTAAGAGAAATTACATCTTACTTTGTTGCTGGTGCATACCATTC
>NW_024879374.1:0-152 GCF_018340385.1 Cyprinus carpio
TTCGAAAGATTTTATTATTTTTGTGAAATTTACTAAGCCACTGGATTATTTTTTACAGTGTAGCGGGGGCAGTCAATTTTTTTGCAGTGGGCCCCGCAAACATATGTGTTTGGTTGTGTGGGCCACGAGTTGAAAAAGGTTGGGAACCACTG
>NW_024879374.1:375-5875 GCF_018340385.1 Cyprinus carpio
CATTTCTGGTCTCAAATTGTTGCTTTTAATTTCTGTCATGATGGTACTTTTCCATAACACTGACTGTGGTAATAAAGAGTTGGTTATGCTTTAAATTTTGTCCATATGATGGCGAAATCATTTTGATAAAGAAGATATTTTTTTTTTCTGTTTGTTTGTTTGTTTTTGTTTTTTTACAGTGGATTCTAATCTTCAAAAATTAAATTGTTGTATGATTTATGTCTTTTGAGTTCACCCTTCAGATTAGGTTATAATGGTGTAGTGTTACTTGTTTAGGATTCATGAAACATTTACGAGTCACTCACTATATTCACGTCCATTATAAAATGACCTTCAATTTTTACAAGTTGCTTACAAGTGTGTATTCTGCCAATGATACCAATTACTTGTAACTATTTACTTTTATACTTGATAATTGTGCAGTTATTAAATAAATCAGATTGTCTGTGTAAACTATACTTTTGTAACATATGACACTTTATAAACATTAGAAACACTGTGCGCCATACTTTGAATTGTTGCTTGGCTGCTTCTTATTTTGCCAGCTGCAGCTTTTTACAGCAAAAGAGGACAACTATTCCAAAATAAATTAAAACAATAAAAACGCATGGCATTAAGCAGTTTTTGACAATGTTTTTCATACAGGGTAAACTGTATGATGGGTCCAGAAGATGTGAATACCCTTAAAGCCCTTGTCCTCCCCTCTATAGAAAAAACTGCTGATAGCCGTCACAAGCAATCATTCTCACTCAGAGCCTCACCAAGTTTTGTTTTGTCTTTACTGGATCCATTGGTCTTGTTACAAATCTGCTCATTGTAGTTTGTTGTTGTGGCCTCCTTGGCCTAACTGCTCCTGATGGTGGTGTGTGCTGGTGTACTGAATGCTGTAGATGTGGTCAGCGGGCTAGCCAAAGCCGTCAAAGGTCCAGCAGAAAAGTGCTGGTGGTAAAACAGCTCCAGCTGCTGCAGGGCAATCATCTGCAGCTCCTGTTCTAACTTGTGCTCCGTGGGATGTGAGGATTTAAGGTGCCTTCTCTCTCAAATTAGAAGTGCTTCCTCCTTAGTCTGGAAAAACTTTTGCATATGTTGCATTTAGCCTTCAGTGGCTGAAGTTGCCACAAAATGAGACCTCAAACGGGCCACCCTTTTCTAGTGCTCATTATCCTGAGGTGTTAAAATCTGTCGAGGCTCTTCTTCTCTGCCCCCCTCACCCAGTGCAAAAACAAAGGGGGATGGTGTGGAATGGTCACCGTTCCCTTGGTGACAGTCTTGAGTGACAGTTGTCCTTCAGCTGAACCATTGGTTAAACCTTTGTGTGACCCAAGCACATTATATTTCTGAACTGTTTCCAACTTTGATAATGAATCATCATATTAGAATGATTTCTAAAGGATCATGTGATAATGATCCTAAAAATTCAGCTTTGCATCACAGAAGTAAATGATAATTTAAAGTATATTAAATTTAAAAACAATTATTTTAAATTGTAATAATATATCACAATATTACTTTTTTTTCTGTATTTTTGATCAAATAAATGCAGGCTTGATGAGCAGAAGAAACTTCTTTCAAAAACATTAAAAATAGTAATGTTTTCAAACTTTTGACCTGTACTGTATATATTCTATTAATTGCATTATTTCTCTTCCATATGCTTCACAATGTAACAGGACATGTTCCACAGTCTCTGGTATACCACATTTGTTGCAATTACCTGATTCATGTTTACCAATATTAAATAGGGATTGATTAAGAAATGTATGACCAATACAGAGTCTACATATTATTGTTTTCGTCTTCCTACTTCAAACGTTTTTCCTTCTGATTCCAACTTGTTTTTGAATGTTGTATATATAACAACCCATTATCTCCCCATTTGTCATTTCCTAGTCATAGCCCCTTCTAATTATTCCTTTAATTTCTGCATTACTTAGTGATATGTTTATATCTGTATCGTTACAAACCCCCGTTAAGTTTAGCCAGAAAGGGAGGATGCAGCATGTCACTGGAATCCAGATGCTGGTAGGCAAAAAAATAATTGAAGAGTTTCTCATTGCAAAAACGAGATATATCCATTTTGGAGAAAATGCTGTTATTTGACATTATTATTAAGACATCAACAGTTATTCATTCACAATTTTTTGTACATTAAACTATTACTTGAGCTCAGTGAAGGCCAGGGACACAATATCCTTTCAAATCACATATTTTTATTTAATTTTATGTCCATAAATAGTTCATAACAAGTCAAAAAAAGCCAAAATGCAACATATTTATCTTAACATTGTCAAACATCTTAAATTGGTTAACAAAACAAAATATCATAAATATATGGAATAGTATATACAAAGATTGATTAATAATAATAAGATTCTGAGTTAGTTTTGGCCAGAACATAAAGGGTTAGTTCACTCAAAAATGTAAATTCTGTCATTAATTTCTCACCTTCATGTCGTTCCAAACCCATAAGACCTCTGTTCATCTTCAGAACACAAATGAAGATATTTCTGATACATCCCGAGAGCTTTCTAACCCTCCCATATACAGCAAATCATAAATGACATGATCAAGGTCAAGAAATGTAGCAAGAACATCATTAAAAATAATCCGTATTAATGTGACATCAGTGGTTGCAATAATTTTTACAAAGCTATGAGAAAGTATTTTGTGTGCAAAGAAAAACAAAACATTTGTATTCAACAATTTGTCTCAGATCTGATCAGAAAAATTCACCTCAGATCTGGCAAATTGTTTTTATATTCCTACTTCTTTTCCATGTAAGAATATCTTTTGTCAAAATGAACATCCCTTTCTCGCGTTCATTTCTATTCCTCTATGATTCCTCTACTCCGACCTGCTGGCTATTGCAAAAAAACTTGATTCAGTAATCTCTCAATATATTTGGAAATGATAAACTCAACTTCTAAATGATCTACTTTACAGCGTAACAGATCAGATGGTGGCTGATGCTTTCTAAATTTTAAATTATACTCCTTAACTCCTTTACTCTTTGTGCACTGTCAGCCTGGTTTAAACCAAATGTGTCAACCTCATGGTGGGTGACTGAAGAATCTCTTGTTCCTTCACACAGTATACAACATTTGGTTTTTGCTGGTGTCTATTTTACGAACAATGTAAACTTCGTTTTGGCCCTATCATAACACATTTATTGGAGGAATGGTAACCGGGAGGCTAAGAGCTGAACCTTGAGGTGGCATCATCATTCACCCTTGTTCCATAATAATAATTTTTTATCAGGTAAAAACCCATTTTACCATCCACAATGGATTAAATGTAAAATGAACTACTTTAGTGACATTTATGATGACAAAGGCCTGAAATCATTTCAAGACATCAAGGCTCTTTTTAATCTACCAGTTACCTCCTATTTCATGTATCTTCGCATTAGGTCAGCGCTTCGTGCATATGGAGTTCCCTGGGATGCACAACTTCCTGCAAATCCCTTGGTCAGCGCTATTATTCACCCCACTGATAATTCTGCTATTTCTGCTTAAATTGTTTGCCTCTTTTCTCCTCAAAGCGATCATACAAAACCATTATCCATAACAACTATCTGGTCTTAAGACATCAGTGGTGACTTATACAAAACTGTATTTTCTGGAGTCAAATTTGGGAGACAATCATATCATCCTCAAAAAATCCAAATCATCAGGTGATCCATTGGAAATTATTACACAGACTCTATCTGTACCCTTTAAAATGCTTGTATATGCATGTGTCACCTTCCCCTAATTGCAATTTATGTCCACAGGGGGCACTCGGTACATATTTAAAAAAAAAAAATTCTACATTCTGGTCTCAGCTTGCTCATGATATATCATTCCTATTAGAAAAGGATGTGGTTTTGACTCCAGATATTTTCTTTTTAAATAACAATAGGAACAGAGAAACTTACTTTTAGCTGCTTTCACTGCTGCAAAGTCGCTGGGTTCCTCCCCATTCAATGACCAGACGTGTATGGGGCTTATCTCTGCTTGACATTGTTTCTATGGAACTATCTACAGCTTGTATTCATGGAGCAAAGACAAAAACTTTGAAAGCCTGGAGTGCTACTTTTGACATTGTTAAATCTTTTGTTTCTTCTTTATGATGTATAATTTATTTTGAATTTGTGTATATTTTATATTTATGTTGTGATTGAGTATTGCACTTTGTACTTTTCTCCACTGCAGTGTCTTGTTTTTCTCGGCACAGTGTGGGTCTGCCTGGTGGGTTGATGGGTGGGGGGTATGGCTGCAGTCTGGATTAGTGTGTCATATTTTGTATTGCACTGAAAAGACTGCTTCATAAAAATAATTGTTCACAAAAATACAATTTGTTTCCTCTGTGTCACCCTGGCGCCATTTTGCAGAGTATCACATATGTAAACAATGTATCCGTGTGAAGCTGACACAGAACAGCATGTGTTGTTTACATATGTGATACTCTCCAAAATGGCACCAGGGTGGAGACAAATTGTTGAATTTTGTTGTTATTTTTAAATTGTTGAATAAAGCCATTATTTTTGTGTTCTTTGCACATAAAAAGTATTATTTTAATAAAATTACAAAATATTTTATCGATGTCCTTACTACGATTCTGGGTATTTGAACATTTTAGATGCATTGCAGCCTATGGAGGCTCAGAAAGCTCTCGGATTGTCATAAAAATCTTAATTTGTGTTCTGAAGATGAACGATGGTCTTACAGGTTTGAAACAACATGAGGGTAAGTAATTAATGATAACATTTTTATTTTGGGTGATCTAGCCATTTAAACACACCTGAACCAGCTAATCAAGTTTTTTAATGAATTTTAAAACAAAAACAAAGTCTCACTAGAAGTTCCAGGCAGGTGTTTTGGAGCTAAACGCCACAGAACACTGGCTCTCCAAAAGCAGGTTTGGACACCCCTGCCTTGCATCAAAATTAATTGTTTTTGGGAGGCTAATGCATTCGTAATCTGTCAGTTTATAGTAATACCACATATTATGTATTTAATGTATTAATAAACCTAATCTTATTATGTCTGTCTGTTTTGGTTAATTTTCATGACCATAACCCTAAAACTCAGTGGCCAGTGAGAGAATAATGTTTTAATACAAGGTTTTGTTAAGTGCAGTTGTTCTTACCTGTGTAGTGGGCACCAAGAGGGTTTTATTATTTGTCCAAGGACTATTCTTCAGTTTGCAAACATCTATTTGCAGTGTGGATCCATTTTGGAACAGACTGTTGACGCTAATAGGCCTATGGTAAATATGTATGTCTCAAATTCTGCACAACTCTGTAAACTCATTAAGTGCAATTTGTTACAAAAACACCCATATAGTTTAACAGCAAAAAAACAATTCAATGATCAAAAACTTTAATGATTTATTTGTGTGAGTGATGAATAGTGTCATGTTTGCCATTCCAAAAGGGTGGACATGATTGCATATCTGGAGCGAATGTGGCTAGGGTTGCCAACTTCAGAAAAGTGATTTTTTTGTGTGAGTGATGAAT
>NW_024879374.1:6168-17078 GCF_018340385.1 Cyprinus carpio
TAAAATTTAATTAGAATTAGTCTATATATATATATATATATATTATATATTAAAATTTAATTAGGTTTATTTTTATCTTGTAGATTGACACACAGGTAGCTATATATCTTGTAATGGGAGTCTCTTATGCTCATCAATGCTGTATTTATATTGTGAAATATTATTGCAATTTCTAATATTGAATACTTTAATTTATCTCTGTGACGCAGCACTGAATTTTCAGCATCATCACTCCAGTCTTCAGTGTCACATGATCCTTTAGAAATCATTCTTATTCTGATTTATTATCAGTGTTGAATCTGTTGTGCTGCTTAATATTTTTACAGAATTTATTCAAAATAAAAATATTTTCTAACAATATCACTTTTTACCCATACAACACATCCTTGCTGAATAAAAGTATTCTAAGAGTTTCTTAAGAAAAAAAGAAAAGAAAAGAAAAAAAGAAAGAAAGAAATTTACGACCTTAAACTTTTGAATAGTATATTTACCACAAAGTTTTTATTTTGAATAAATAGCCTACTGTTCTTTTTAACTTTTTATTCAATTCAAGTTTATTTGTATAGCGCTTTTTACGATACAAATCATTGCAAAGCAACTTTACAGAAAATTAAGTTTCTACAATATTTAGTAGTAGCTTATCAGTGATGACTGTCAGTTTATGTGCAAATGCTTGTGTAAAGTTTGTGCATGTTTTCTTGAGTGACTGGATGATGGAATCACGTTGTTTGCATTCGCTCAAACTGATTTGCTGAAGTCGAAACAAGGACGTTAAAAAATCTACCTCCATTAGCGACCTGCTGGCAGAGGATTCCGCTTGGTCTTAAAGCCTCCCTCTAACGACTATGTTCACAAATCAAACACTTGTCAAAAAATAATGATTAATTCTCAATTTAGAGTTATTCGTATGGTTTGGGTGGTCATACGGCATATGCCTTAAATACAGGACAAACTGCGTTTCGTATAGCTTTCATATGCTTTATTAATAAGGTGTATGCTTTGCTTTTTATAATGGTTTTAAAAGTGAGGAAAACGCTTAACTTGAGACTTTGAGTGTCGTGTTCATATTCCGGTCACATCTGCTTCCCAGGCAAGGCAAAGTTCGCAACATTAATAAGGTGTATGCCAAATTTAGCTGTACTTTTACACATTAAGCCTATGAGAGACCTAAGAGAATGAACAGAAATCGTACACTTGCCGCACGTTAGTAATAAAAACAGAAGGGTCTTGAAAGCGTTGTTCATATTGTTATAGATTCCAGTATAATATTATTTTTTTTGTGTATATGTGTATATGTTTTTGGTATACAGAGATATTTTGTGTGTGGGGGTGTTTTGGGGTGTGGAGTTTTTGTGTGTTTTGTTTATTGTGATGACCTGTAGAGGTCAATCTAATGCTGTTTGAATTGGCTTAAAAACAATTGTTTCTTCTTGGTGATTTAAAGTTCTTAATGCTAGGGGGGTTGGTGTTTGGTGAAGAGGTGAATGTTGCTTTCACAGTGGTGTAGCCTACTCTAGATTTTTTGTAGTGGGTATACTGATTTTTCCCGCAGCCTCATAGCTATATCACTGTCTCAAAGTGACAACACCCATAAGCACCACCACACTCATTTAATTCATACAATATGCTTGTTTTCACAAAGATTATTATTATTTATTTATTTTTTATAGGCGTACATTTTGTGACTGACGCCGGCAAATAACTGCACCTGTTTCATAATTTGTAGGCCTATTAATATAAATAACTAATGAATAATAATAATAATAATAATAATAATAATAATAATAATAAATCACAAACATGACATTTCTGAATAAAATAATTGTATACACTTTAGTTATATCTAATTTGGCATTTTCGATTAATGTAGGCCTGTTAGATTCTTCTGGTTATTAGGCCTATTGATATTATTTAGCCTACTTTTATTATTCAATTAATATTACAATTAATTTTCCCCGCAATAATTTCATATTGAGCATCACCGCATAACTGACGCACTGCGAGGGGGAAAAAAAAAAGAGATTAGGCTAGCTTTACTCCTCATTTTTATTGTTATTTTTTCTTTCTTTATTTTTTTTTTTTGAAAAAGGTCTTTCAAAACAGGTTTATTATACAATGAATTATAGGCATCTAATCAAAAGTATTAACACTGCAATCATCAATAAAAAAGTTTTATTTCAATCACCGACTTTTTAAAAAAGAAATATATGTTCTTCTGTTTCTACTAGTTCGGGCCACAAGAGAAATATTAAGGGAGTAAATTAAAACATTTAGCTATATTTATCAGCATGTGAAGTAGATTCGTCTCTCGTCGTCTCTGAGAGAATATGTGCCATTAATGCAGCGTCTGATGCCGAGAGTGCCATCAGTTTTTACTTTCACTTTCTAGTGAATCGACTGATGCCTTGTCCAATGCCTTGTCCAAATACCCACACTTGCGGTCTTGGTCACTTGAGAGCGCGTGCGCGCGACAGGAAGTAGGAAGCAAGATCTTAAAAACTCCAAAACGCAGTGCCCTTAACACACACTAGCCCTGCGGTCCATTCGGAAGGGCTCATCTCTATGCCCCAATCCCTTCAAAGGGTTTACCCTCCAGAGAGATTTTCGAAGGGTTGAAGGGTGTAGGGGACCAAACAATTGTTTATTGAGTTGTCACATGGAGGCACCGTCATCATCAGAATCAGAATGAGCTTTACTGCCAGCTATGTTTATGAGGAATTTGTTTAAGTGACAGAACAGAATGACAGTGACAAGACAGGAAACAGATAATAATAATAATAATAATAATAATAATAATAATAATAATAAATATAATAATAATAATAAATATATATATGTACAACATTTGGAACAGCTTTTTATAATTTAATTAGAAGCACCATAAATTACAATTTTGTCATATTATAGGGTCTACTGAACAGACATTTAGAAGTTGATTTATTTATTTAAGTATTTTAAGAATTTTAATTTTAACTGTATTTAAAATTAAAATAAAGCTATGTAAACACTTGCATTTTTACAATACTATAAGTGTGTCCCATCAGGTAATGAAATGTTCGACACACACTTGTATCCTTCATCCTCACTTGAACACTTAGGCCAAATACAGGGGTAAATTGAAGTAGTCAAGTTAGTCCAAAAGGTGCAAAGACTGCTAAGTGGGGTTTTTTTTGACAAGGCATAAGAGGTATCACTGTATAACTCTTGCAACACAAGTTTTTGCACATTGCTTGTGTCATAGCCATTGGCGTGCCTTCCTGCGTTTAAAAAAAAAATATTTACAATATTGCGACCTTGTGCTTGTGCTTCCGTCCTTTAGTTTAGCCTCGTTCACGCTCACCGTTGCCCAGGTCTTGCCCAAAAATCAAATTCTGGTCTACGCCACGGGGTAACACAGAAAAACATTGATAATAATGAGAAAACTTAACCCATGCATCCGAAAGAACAGAGATATACCTAACATGCCTGAATGGTTATGAATGTGGCACAGGACAAGTCATCCAATTGACCCACTCTATGGTGAAATGTATGATGGTCCTTTAGCTGGTTTCTTTACAGGAGTAGTGACCACAGCTTGCTTTAGCATAAGATCAGTGTGGTTAGCCTGGCAGGTTTTGTCATTGGAAAATGAATACTGCCCAAGCACCTTAGGTTTATTAACAGAAGAACATGAAGAAGATGATAGAGCAGTTTGTCAGAAAGACCTTGTCCTCAAGCGATTGGACCGTTGCAGCAAGGATTAGTTTGTAAAATGTTGGGAGTATCTTGTTGTTTTCATTTTCCATGATAATTCATACAACATTCACGAACAGCATAGACCATATGAAAGACTCCATTCCGGAAAACCAAGATGGATGACTCTTGGTTTGGGCTTATACTCCTGATAGCCCGCATGCTTAATGCAGTGTATTAGTAATTTTAATTATTCACCATTATTAAAGCTGTCACAAACGAACGATACGTACCCAGGCATTGCTGCAAATATCCGATCCTGTGCAAACAATTGCTCAGATGTTATTCAACTAGATATCCCGAACCAGAACTTATATTTCCGATCTCGAGGCGAGAATATACTATGATTCTAACATAAAAGTATTTCCATTCTCTTTGATTCATTGGCCCAAACAGTCATTCTGAGAAGTCAATTAGGCTATTCAGATCTGGGAAGGTAGCAGCTACTGGAGGAGGAGTTTTATTCCACTCAACTGCAGGAGATTCACTAAGTACTTTGTTACAAAGCTTTTCAAAATTCAGAACTCTCCATTATTATAATCTCTTGTGAACCTCTTCAGGAAAATGTTTGATATTGTTTTATTTCTTTCTGGCTGTGTGGAGTCTGCCGGGTAATTACTATGGCTTCAGTTCTGTTTTGGATGAACTACAAGTACTCAGTACTTTTGTGGTTCATTCTGCATGTTCCCCTTGGTCCCTTTCAGTTGAGGTTTAATTTATTTTTAATTATTCAATTATAAACTCAAATTGTGCGAAAGTTAAGTGTGTTATTTTGCATTTACAAATAGTTGATAGTTTAGTTTTTAAATAGAGGCATTTACACAGGTCACAGCAGTATTTTCTGAGTAACAGTTTTGTTGACATAGGTTTTGTTGATCAGGTGTGGTTTGGTGTTGATGCCGTGCAGTCAGTATCATTGACTGAGGAGAATTCTGTTACTCTAAATGTGGACTGATATACAGCAGGAATGATTAGATCGGCGTGGAGGTTTGGGGACATCCCTCATGCTGAAGTCAACAAAAATAACTATAATATAACAGTTTATAATGATAAGGCGGTGGGAGATTCCAGAGACAGACTGAAACTGGAGCCAGACTGGATCTCTGATCATCACCACCACCAGAACCACAGACTCTGGACTTTGATACCGTATACAGCCGGTCACAAGAAATACTCGCTCAACACATTTAATCTTACCGTCTTTGGTGACTCGCAAACCACTTTCATCCCTCTCACTATTTGTTTCTCTCTTTAATGTCTCTACTAATGGCCACATACTGCATATACATCATATAATGAAAATTTGTTATTTTGTCTTCTTTTCCTTATATTTTCATCTGAAAGCCATGAACATGTCCAGCACATTTATTATTATTTGATAACAGCTTGTGGTGGAAATTACATTGTAGACATTTTTTTTTGCCATGAAATGTTTGTGGTAACCAGTTTTTTACAACGTTTTGGTAAACAGGAAGCACCTTTATTTCTATATTGTTTTCACATACATACCAGGCAAAACAACAGAAATCAATTAAAGAAACTCAACGATGATGACCAATTCCAGATTCTGCGGAAAATCAGCTTTTAAAACGACAATTGTGTCATTATTTTAGCTCGAGTCAGTTCCTGCTGGTTCAGTTCGATCAATACCATTGTGAAGTTCCCCATTTGAAACAAGTTTAATTCAACTTTAAATCAGCTTTAACAGAAGCCAGAAGTTCCCTTATACAGTTTTCATTTCGTGTTGGATGTCAGTATCATGAATGCGTTTTGAACAATCCTTTATAAATGTTTAAGAGATCAATGACTGTTAGTAGTACACTCTCACTTACTGACATCACAATTTACATAACACTCAACCACATCAAATAATAAACAATTAAATTGCCCGTTTTGCTTACTGCAAAATAGATTTGTTTTTTGCGAGTCTCTCTTGTCAGCGCCTCGGCCGGTTTCCTGTCCTCGGCATTTACTGCCCAAAAAAATTCCATCATCATCATCATCTTCATCACAGCAAATTGTTCACTGGTGTGTTCAGTGGTGAATGTGGTTCCATGTTCTCTCTCCCTGGTACAAAGGAAACAGTTTTATTTGTCCAGCATCAGTGTTTCTTATCTCAGCATCAGTCTCTCCACCCTCTACCTTACCTGGAGGTTATGTCCTGGATGATTCGTACAGCTTTTGTGGTGAACAATCCTAATCCTCATCAGAAACCAGACTCAACATCGGGACCACAGCCAAATCACTATGTCTCGAGCAGGTAATCTCATGGTTTCTCTATATTTAATCTCTTTCCACAAAACTAATATACAAATCAAGTTTCTGTTTTTTGTAACGTTGCTCCCATTTCTCTTCTCTCCCATAAGGACTATCGTTGGTGTGGTTCTACTGCAAGCTCGTGATCTGAATTGCCTCTGCCGCGGCTCTGTTTGTGCATGGCTGCCTGTTGTGAGGTCGATAGTTTATGAGATCAGCGATCCATAATTCTTCAACAGAAGAGAGAGCAGACGTCACCATCAGACAACGATTGATCAGATTTGCAGGAAGCCAGAGATGTTTTTGAACAACTGTCCTCTGATTTTGAACCTAATCATGTCCTCATCCTTGGATAATATGTCTAATAGCAACCTCTGTCAGTTGTTGTTTTTGGTTTTTTTTTTTTTTTTTTTTTTTGGAAGTCACATTTCCATTACTTATAAGTGTTTCCAATGTCCAGGTTACCTTTACATATCTGTAGCTAAAGTCACTGCACTATAATGGATGTTTCAGAATTACTTATTAATACCGTTTTTTCCCAAATAATGAAGATGTGTAATACTCATCACCCGGGATAATTTTGAAAATTACATGTGGACACGTCGTAAAAGGGGTCATATGATGCTGCTAAAACAGAACATGTATTTTTGTGATTTTGGTTGTAATGAAATGTGTTTAATGCGTTTAAGAAAAAAAAAAACACATTATTTTTCGCACAAACTTTATCATTAGTGTTTCTCCTGCCTACTATTCTCACGCCGTTCTGAATACACTATCGATTTTTAACAAAGCTCATCGTGTTTCTGTCAAAGCGTAGGTGCTCTTGATTAGTCAGAGCTCATTCCCGTGCCTTGAGATTGGCCGGTGACTTTATAGTTTTCTCACACTATTGTGTTTGCAATTACGACCCACTTTTTACTTGACTCAACCCATATAAATGCGCGCATGTTTGACACTCAACAACATGGCGCTAAAACATAAACCTTGCTTAACCCTCAGGCTCATATTTCTTCTCTTCGTTCCGCGCCGGCTCCACTTTTTCCATCACACATAAAAAACTACAACTGCTGCTCAAAATTGTGTATTCATTATGCTCCTTTTTGGTTATCCACTCGTAATCGCATGCTAATGGGATGTAATTAATCTTCTATAGAACCGTGTGTCCGTAGCCTATTAGTCAAAGGTGTCCCATCATCGTATAAGTGTAACATGCATGTCATACCCAAGTTTATTAGAATCCTAAATGCACAGTGTTACCAGCAATTATCTTATAGGATTGCTCAAATTGTGCAGTGTGTAAAAGGCTTTAGACCGCCGCCCTGGATTGGAGTACGTCATCAGTCCGCCATTGTTTTCAACAGTCGGAGCAAGATGTAGTGACAAGAATGACTCCTAACGTGATTGAGGTGTTCTTTTGTTTGGATGGTAATAATGAACATAGCAGTCGTCAGTTACTCCCACCATCTGAGCCGCTGGGCAATGGTTATCTATGCTTCTGAAGGAATGCGCCCCCGAGCTACATAATGCATCTATTTTCATGCAAATTATCATGCTCCAGCCTCTCTACAGAAGAGTGATAATCAATGTTTTGTAATGAATATTTGCAAATTGCTTGGCCCTTTAGATGTTCTCATTAGCAAAATTTGCATGATGAAGGCGGCTAAAGTAACAGTCTGGCTGAGAGCAGCTCGGAAGACGAGTGGTCGGGGTTCAGCAGCGCTCAATTAACATTAAAAGGAGAATGCCTACAAACCCCGGGTGCCTCTGTTTAAAGGAAAATGCTACAAAACCATGTGCTCTGAAAAGAGCTGTTTTTGACGGTAAAAAATAAAAAAAATAATAATATATTAATAATAAATTACACTACCATTGAGAAATTTTAACCAAATTATGTTACAGAATTTTCATGAAGACCCTAAAGAATCAAATCAACTTGTGGAAAATGGGCATCCGATGACCCCTTTAAAACACATGAGAATAATCAGCTTTATTGAGGAAGAAGCACTGGTCCAATTGTTCAGATAGGTGATTAGTTAAATAATTGTTGAAATTGGGTTTTGGATGACCCCTTTAAAGTATTCGCAGGTGAACGCTATACATCACGTTGCGCCCTCACATTTACAAAACAATGTTTTGGATACCGACACGATGCAAAAACTTGCCAAGACGCTTTCCCCCCCCGTCTCTCCCACATTCAGATTTGATGTTTGATTCCTCCAAAGTATGGTAAAACCAAAATTAAAAACTTTGTGTATTAACAAATAACTCTCTCTTTGTGTGTCAATAGTTAGTAAAGCCAAAATGCTTAGTATTACCCTTCCCTGGCCATCGTAGCAAGGCCAACCCCGTGCTTTCACACGGGTGTGGGTACAACTGTTGTCCCTCTTCTCTCCTCTCTCATGTGCTCTTCTCGCCCTGCTCCGAAAGCTATTAACAAACAACCTTTTTTTTTTTGTCTTCACAGATGGTTACCTCAGGTTTGTTTTGTTATTAAGTTTAGTCCCAAGTGGAAATCACTTGACGAAGAATAGTGGTGGAAATCACTTTACTAAATAGTGTTAACTTAACTGACTGTTTCACTTTAACTTTTAGGCTTATTTTTTTTATATGTATTTTATTATTTGTGATTTGTTTCAAATTAAGTTTTTGACCAAAATTTCATTTTTATAAATTTATTGGTAGCAAAAGAGCTCCCTTAAGTCATAACTCAGGATCTGCATGATTTTTTAAACTCCAAATGTAAGACTTAAAAAGGGTCATATGATGCGATTTCAGTTTCTTCCTTTATCCTTTGGATGTTGTTCTTCACAAGCGTGTCTCGTTGCATTAACAATATCCTTGGAACAGGGTTTGCGAAACAGAGCATTTACAATATCTCACACCCCAAAGAGATTATTCGGGTTAGAACAGTTAAGCCTGGTCCACGCCTCTGCCTAACAACGTCTCCATGTAAACCTGCCTCCACATCTACAAGCAACATGGTGAATATTTGCTTAACACACCAACCAAATGTTTCACAACGCAAAGAAAGAAGGTGTAACTTTATTGTTGCTTGCCCACCGCCATTTGTAAAGATCGGTAGTGTTTCGTTGCAAAGCCGAAAATACTTTGTTTTGGTCTTCAAACGAGGACAGCGACTAGAACAGGGATTTGTTAAGTTGTATTTACAACACTGCTCCAGAACATTGTCACCCAAAATATTCAGATGTGTGCAGCGCATTTTATGGAGGACGAGGACTGTTTCTTGATCCGGGGAGAGTAGTCTACAATGCCAGCTGTTCTGACTCAAAATACGAAGGAAAAATGTAAGTTTTGTTTTTTAAATAAATTATTTTTTATGAGAATGTTTAAATTTGAGAAGTGTGGAGTAGCGTTTATTGTTTGTTGTTTTCTCCGACACAAATGCAGATATTACTTGTTTTATGGTTACCCAGCAAATGCAGACATTTGTTTTATGGTTTTATGTTTACGCAGCACGATGCAACGCAACGTGTAAAAAGACAGCATAAGTAATTAGGTTATTATTTGTTTTATTGGTTTTGTTTGTTTGTTATGGGACACGGCATCACAGTATGTTAAGAGGACTTTCCCGTCACACACTTGAGGTATTCGTTTATTATGTGTTTTATTGGTTTTGTTCAGAAAATCGCATGAGCTTTGTAAAAATCGATTTCAGAAGGCCGGGCATAGAGGAGAAACAATAATGTACATTATGTGGAAAATAAGTTTTTTTTTTTTTTACCTTAAACGCATAAACACATTTCATTACAACAAATACACAAAAGAATGTTCTGTTTAGCAGCATCATATGACCCCTTTAAGACTTGTTCACATTTACAACTCTGCGCATTTGCAGCATTAAAACATGGGTTAATTTTAACATTTGGTAAATTTTCCATCATTGCTCAGCAGGAGGCGAAGCAGTGAAGAAACGGGCAGTGCTCATGTTTATTTAATGTTTGTCTGTGTTTTAGTTTGTTTGTGTTTCATTATATTCTGCTAATTGTCATAGATATGTACACATATCTGTTTATTGTCAGATGTAGTAACTATAGTAACCACATAGTGGGGGCAGCTGTGGCCAAAGTGCCCCATTCAAATATGTTTGATTTATGGTTTGTTTAAACTGAAAAAAAAATAAAAATAAATAATAATTGTAATTAAAAATGTAATTAAATTCATTGTGAGAGATATGAACGAGAAGGAGAATTTATGCATGCGTGAGCTCCTTTGATAATAAATACTTCCACATAGGGTACGTCTGTGTGTTCTCGCTCATGATTTCCTCTTCCTCTATTTTCAACTACCCATTAATTAGAAGTAGGATATTTGTATGTGTTCTGGAACAACAACAACAACAACAAAAAAACAACAAAAATTTACAAATAATAGGTTTAATATAAAAATACCATTATAAACATTACAAACCATCAATTTTTATTGATTGAAATAAATAATGGTTTTTTTTAGCAAGATGGATGATTAATTGTAAGTAAAGATAGATAGAATTACAGTTTCCATTAAAACCAATACAAGGCCCATTATAACCAGTAAAACCATTACAAATTTTGGTATGGTGTTTTTTTTTGTTTTTTTTTTGCAGGGTTCTCATTCCTCTCCTCTTTGTAATGTATATATATGAAGAGTTCAGATGCAAAACCCTCTAAACCATCTCAAAATTTCCTTTAAAATTAGCCTTTTTATTTGGCTGCTGTGTTTATGTTCAGTAAATTCACTTTAATGTCATTGAATATTTTCTTCTCATTGCCATTAAAGTGAAATAACTTAACATAAACACAGGAGCTTGATAAAAATGCTAATTTCAGAAGAAAATTTCAGATGGATTTATGAGGGTTTTGAATCTGAACTCTTCAATTTCAGAAGAAAATTTCAGATGGCTTTATGAGGGTTTTGCATCTGAA
>NW_024879374.1:17481-28323 GCF_018340385.1 Cyprinus carpio
AAATGAATTGTGGAATGTTGTTTCATATATATAATATTTTCTACACACGCAAGTCAAGTCCAATGAGTTAATAGTGATTCACAGACATAAATCCCAGAAACAAAAAATGTTTGTACAAAAGAATTGAGTTTCCAGTAAGGTGCCGGAATTTACACCATGGCTTTTAATACCACACCCCTTCAACCACTGCCCACCAATAGCCTAATAGAGTGGCACACTATGAATGCTGGTCTTGTTTGTTTTTCAGGTCCTTACCGTACCAACTGCAATCTCTGTTTGCCACGTAGGAATAGCGCCGAAAATAAAAAACCTGGATTATTCTTGGTTAGTCACATTGTGCTGCTATTATTTCTGGGAAACAATACCGTATAACATTTTCACACACACACACAAACACAACATACCCATTTAATTCGATTCCCTGACCAAGCTCCGAATCTGAGCTGGAATATTTTATGAGGAGAGACTTAGACCGCTTTCCGAATCAGGAGCTGGAAGACGGAGGAGTGAGACTTAGACCGCATTTCCAGAAGATTCCACTCTGTGACACTTCTTGCGCTTCCTCGAAGTGACATCACTTGTACATGTTCTCTTTTTACTTTTTTTTATTTTTGTTCTTGTTTGTTGATTACTTTGTGTTTGAATCTCTCAACATTTTACAACAGTAGCTACAGGTGTTAAATACAAGAAAAAAGAAACCAAATTACGAAGTCACTTGCAATCACTAATTGCATTCTCAGCTATCTGCGACATCACTTGAATACGACACAATTCTATGCAAGTTGCCAGTGGAGATGTCATACCGTGGTGATTAAACGATTAAAAACTAAAATTAGTAATTATAATCGTACAGGGCGTCTCTTGTAAGCACAAAGACAAGACTCCACAAAATCTGCGGCTGTTATCAGAACAGCAGAATAAGGAACGCGGTGCACAAAGTCTCTCGTTAAGTGTTTAATTTCCTCCCGTAGAAAAAACAAACACTTAAACACTTACACTTATTAACTCCTCCCCACACCATAGCCGCCTACTGTCTAAAAGTCGTCTCAAATGAGCTTGTATATCTCACACCTGCCTTACAGAGTTTTTTACTTCGCTTTCACTATACAACAGACCAGCAGCACTGTCATCTTCTTCAGCTCTTTCTAGCTTTTTATTATGAAAGCGTTCAGTGTTTATTATGGCGTTTATGTTGTTGTTGTACCCTACATTTGTATGTGTGCGTGTGTTGAAATTGAAATGTACCATTTAGAACGGCGTCAACGAAACTGTTGAAATGGCAAAGAAAATATTTTGCATGTTTATATTCTGTCAGAGCTTGTGGAGTGGTAAGTGTTTATTCAATTCTGTGTATTTAATATGTCCACATAGCTTACACAAACATGAACTTATTTCCTTCTTTCTTTTTAATGTTTTTTTTGTGTTTTGCATAATATTCTCAACTATTTATTCTTTGTGTTATTTTGTCATTTTTCTTAAAACAGTTTAAAAATGACAAAAACGCCATATTCTGTTTGTTGATCAGGTGTGTTTGGTGGTGATGCAGTGAAGTCAGAGTCAGTGATGGAGGGAGAATCTATTTATTCTAACCCTGATGTTAATACAGCCACTAATGAGATGCAAATACAATTAAGAAAGATGATCAGATACGGTGGAGCTTTATACACAACAACAACAAGATTCTCATCGCTCTAATCAACTGATGGTATTGTTTGGGGATTCTTAGTGATGATGATGTTGGTTGGGGATTGATATATGATCATCAGAGACACCAGAACCACAGACTCTGGACTTTATGAAGTAACCAGCACCAGCACAGAGAAGTCGCTCAACACATTCAATCTTACTGTCTATGGTGAGTAGAGAATTACTTACCAGGATTTTTATACACATCTTTTGACAATAATCGCTTTCAGAATTATTAAGAATATTGTCAAATAATAGACAATCCTGCAATGATAGATTTATATTCATGTGTATTTGTTATAATACTTTTATAGATTTTTTTCCTCATAAATTTGTTCTCAACTTATGTTTTCTGCAACTTTATTTACATTTGAAATATCAAATGACAGACAAGTATCACATCATATTATTATACTGAATTGTATTTATCCTCTGGGTGTTTTCTCAGCCTGGCTCTGCTCTGGCTCCTTTGTCATCACCAGAAGATCTCTTCCACAAGCACCTTTTTCATATTGTTTTACTGGTTTTTTTTTATCCTGTTGTTTTTTAAGATCTTCATGATTGGTTTTGTCATCATCATAGTCTTTATAATATTTTTTCATCCCCATCATCATCATCCTCATCCGTGTGTCTGATCTCAGCAAGAAGTCTTTCTTTACATCTGGAGTGTCTGGATGATTCCTACAGCTGTGTGGAGGATGCAGTAAAGTAAAATCTTGATGCATGTTTGTATTTGTCAATTGTTGTTTGTTGATGAAGAGTTGCCACAGATACAACAATAATTTCCAAAAGAACAATAAACTAAATTAAACTCCTTAATAACAATGTAATTTTTAAGTTAATATCTCATTAATGTAAGACAATGATATTAACCTTACATCTTTAACATTTTGCTTTAACAATTCAAATTTATCAGAACTACACATATTTAAAGAGAAGAAAGCATTTAACTGAGTTCATGAGATCCAGGCTTTAAAGCTCCTTTGACAAATTATCATTTTAAAATACCAGTCAAAGGTTTTTTCACAGTAAGATTTTTTATGTTTTTTTAAAGATTTTACTTCTGCTCACCAATCATGACCCAAAGTACAACAAAATCAGTAATATTGTGAACTATTTTTATTATTTAAAATAACTGCTTTCTATATGAACATATTTTAGAATGTAATTTATTTATCTGATAAAAGCTGAATCGTCAGCATCATTGCTCCAGTCTTCAGTGTCACATGATCCTACAGAAATCATTCTAATATTATGATTTGCTGCTAAAGAAACATTTATTATTATTATTATCATCATCATCATCATCATCACCACGACCACCAATATTTAAAACAGTGAGTACATTTTCTCAGGATTCTTTGATGAATATAAAGATTTAAAGATCAGCATTTATCTGAAATAAAAAGCTTTCGTAACATTATACACCATTCAAAAGTCAGTATAATTTTTTTTTATTTTTGGGGGGTATTTAAATGAATACTTTTATTTAGCAAGGATACTTTAAATTGATCAGAAGTGATGATAAAGACATTTATAATGTTACAAAAGATTTCTATTTCAGATACATGTTGTTCTTCTAAACCTTGTATTCAACAAAGAAACCTAAAAATTCTACTGTTTTTTTTTTGATAAGTGTTGTTGTTATAGACCTTGTATTCAACAAAGAAACCTAAAAATTCTACTGTTTTTCAGTTCGCTTCTGTTCTGACTGGTGCGTTCACACCAGACGCGACTGTGCGTGAATAAATCAAGTTGGACCGCTTGAACATTTTGCGTTAATTCACCTCATTGGGAGGGGGCTTCTGCCAGTTTGAGTTCACGCAGAATTCTACTGTTTTCATCATCACGCATTTTAAAATATTACTGTTATCGTGTCATGAAATGCAGTTTTAAAAGTATTTCAGGCGAGAATGTAGTTGTTTAAAACTCAAATATGCTGTTTATTTATAAAGACAGTGCCTATTTAAAAATGTGTTTCGCTGATGTCGGAAACGATCAGCTCCACGCGATCAGCGGGAGCTCAGTGATCATGTTTCCATCTAGAGCAGTCTCAACTCGGCTAGTCCTTCTGACATTTGCCGCTGGCTATGATGTCTCTTTAGTGGTTAAACATAAAATATAAGTTGTTTGGGGTAAATCTAACAGATGATCTTTGGTCTTTATTCAATTAATCTATTTCTTCCAAGCAAGATCCTTTTTATTTCTGTTTCTGTAAAAGTATGAAGAAGTATCATACAGCTCCGGCTATCCACATACAGCGACGATGACTTTGTCCACCACTGGGTCTGGCTGCAGACATAAGGGCAAGTGGAGCTCCACTCAAAAGCGGAAATACGTCACCTCCACTAGCGACACGGCCGCCATGTTGGTCCGGACAAATTTTTATACATTTTTAATTAATTTTGTTAAAACTTTCGTTTTGTATTATTAATTGTTATATACATGTAAAAAGGTTTTTTTGCAAGTTATGTCACCTCTTTGTACGTAATGTTAATATTTTCTGTACTTTTATCTTTGTTACTTTTACCTAGTAGAAATAATAAGAAAAATAATAATAAACTAATCTTATTACGGTTTATAACACAACAGCGTTTTTTTATTTCCCCCCCAGCAATTTGCACTACAGATTATCCACAATCCATATTTTGAGGGCCTCTGCATTTTGTTCAGGTTTGTTTTTACTAATTACAACTGCCAATGTAACATTCCATACTTTTAGAAAGTTAACCTTGTGTTGTGATATTTAGCAGTGAAAAATAAAATGAAATATTAAATAAATTATTAAACTAATACCTCAACCAGAATTTTGTGTGTTTGAATTTTGTATTTTGAAGCTAATGACAACACAGTAAAATAATGAAGAATAATTTCCACAATTTAAGTTTTAATTGTTTTTGAGTAATAATAATAATAATAATAATAAACACATCTTACACTACACTGAAAACACATGAACTGCAAGTGACCATAATTGTTACAGTAAAAACACAATGCGTACGCATGCACACACACTTTACTTTTCAAGACCTCCATCGTCTGTGAAGCAATCCCAGCTACAACAGCCAGGGGTCATCCGAGGAGTAAAACCCCAAAAGCACTCCCTGTTGTCCATTTCCCTGGTGACCAGCCCCACAGTCTTTGTGAAGCTGCCTGCAATGTAAGCGGCTGCACCTGGAGATGATGTACGGCTTTCTGTACTTTAGATAGTGATAGTGTCTCTTTAAATATCTTCACTGCACCTGTTCAGAATAAATTAAAAAAAAAACAATTATGACAGCACATTAAGACACAATTCATACAATAAATGAAAAATGAAAAAAATCTGTCAAATGTTTCATGTTAGGGAAATGGAAGAGAGTGGGATTGCTTAGCCTAATTGTTATACCCACAAAAACAAGAGGGTCAACCACACTTATTGAAGTTTCTATCAACCCAGCTGAATGTGCCTCCTGTTGAAAATACTCCTGACTGACAATGTTGTTAAATCTCTGGCATGAACAATTATGTCACATGGGTCAAGTTTAATTACATGACTGACATTGCATTGTCATCAATGTTAAAGCAAGACGCTAAGGGGTGACGTAGATGCTAAACTAAGCGTAAGCGCCAAATTTAATATTGTAGTTTAGGTTAGGGAAATCGAAAACGAAAGCGGACATGGAGACACGGGATGCTATTCGCTCTGTTGTGGAGAATATTCCCGGTATTTGCCAACTGAAGCCTGAACAAGAAGAGTGTTTGTTTCACATTTTGAATGGAGGTGATGTTGTGGCCCTACTCCCGACAGGTTTTGGGAAAATGTTAATTTATCAACTGTTACCGAGCGAGAAACTGGGGAGGCCAAAGTCCAGCAAGGCAGTAATTGTGATTGTGATCTGCCTTGTTTCGCTCGATGGTTTTGTTTTCGAAGCATACCTGTGTTTACAATGGAAGTGTGAGGCGACTGAGCCGGCGCATAACACACATCATAACCAAACATTATTTGATTGGCTTACAGGTACACCAATGATTTTAAACTTCAGACAAGCACCCCCCATGAGATAAGGTGGATATAAATATCCCTTGTTCAGTAATCAGTCCATTACTCAACTGACCCGCAGGGAGTGTGTAAGTGCTCCTGACGGCCAGTATAGGCCTATACTCCTGCATATACAAAACATAATAAAAAATAAAATCAGCTGGCTAAAGAAACTCCTGAATTAATGATGATCTGCTTCTGTGACTGTGACTGTCTAAGTATCACTGTTGTTTCAAATGTACTTCAGTTTGTTACATTTAAAGTTTCTGGGAGTTTATGAACATTAATGTGATAATAAAAACAAGGTCAAAAGGTCAAACATTATAACATTATCCCAGTTAAAAATGTGATATTAATGGATTATAATAAATAGCTTCTGGGCAGTGTTTTTGTTTTATTTATGTTTGTAAATAATACCAGTCAAATACCAGTTTTATGATATAAAACAAAATCACTTTATATTTGTTCTGGATTCTGCATTTCATTACATGTATTCATGTAACTAACAATGTTTGTCATCTTTAATACAGACACACACACACACTCACACACACATACAGGTCCTTCTCAAAAAATTAGCATATTGTGAAAAAGTTCATTATTTTCCATATGTAATGATAAAAATTAAACTTTCATATATTTTAGATTCATTGCCACCAACTGAAATATTTCAGGGTCTTTTATTGTTTTAATACTGATGATTTTGGCATACAGCTCATGAAAACCCAAAATTCCTATCTCAACAAAATTAGCATATCAGGAAAAGGTTTCTCTAAATGAGCTATTAACCTAATCATCTGAATCAACTAATTAAACTCTAACCACCTGCAAAAGATTCCTGAGGCTTTAAAAACCCCCAGCCCTGGTTCATTACTCAAAACCGCAATCATGGGTAAGACTGCCGACCTGACTGCTGTCCAGAAGGCCATCATTGACACCCTCAAGCGAGAGGGTAAGACACAGAAAGAGATTTCTGAACGAATAGGCTGTTCCCAGAGTGCTGTATCAAGCACCTCAGTGGGAAGTCTGTGGGAAGAAAAAAGTGTGGCAAAAAAATGCTGCACAACGAGAAGAGGTGACCGGACCCTGAGGAAGATTGGTGGAGAAGGACCGATTCCAGACCTTGGGGGACCTGCGGAAGCAGTGGACTGAGTCTGGATGTAGAAACATCCAGAGCCACCGTGCACAGGCGTGTGCTTTTGAACCAGAAACACGCGGCAGAAGCGCCTGACCTGGGCTACAGAGAAGCAGCACTGGAACTGTTGCTCAGTGGTCCAAAGTACTTTTTTTCGGATGAAGCAAATTTTGCATGTCATTCAGAAATCAAGGTGCCAGAGTCTGGAGGAAGACTGGGGAGAAGGAAATGCCAAAATGCCTGAAGTCCAGTGTCAAGTACCCACAGTCAGTGATGGTCTGGGGTGCCGATGTCAGCTGCTGGTGTTGGTCCACCCTGTTTTTTTTTTATCAAGGGCAGGGTCAATGCGCTAGCTATCAGGAGATTTTGGAGCACTTCATGCTTCCATCTGCTGAAAAGCTTTATGGAGATGAAGATTTATTTTTTCAGCACGAGCTGGCACCTGCTCACAATGCCAAAACCACTGGTAAATGGTTTACTGACCATGGTATTACTGTGCTCAATTGGCCTGCCAACTCTCCTGACCTGAAACCCCATAGAGAATCTGTGGGATATTGTGAAGAGAAAGTTGAGAGATGCAAGACACCCAACACTCTGGATGAGGCTTAAGGCCGCTATTGAAGCATCCCTGGGCCTCCATAAACACCTCAGCAGTGCCACAGGCTGATTGCCTCCATGCCACGCCGCATTTGAAGCAGTCATTTCTGCAAAAGGATTCCCGACCAAGTATTGAGTGCATAACTGAACATAATTATTTGAAGGTTGACTTTTTTTGTATTACAAACGCTTTTCTTTATTGGTCGGATGAAATATGCTAATTTTTTGAGATAGGAATTTTGGGTTTTTCATGAGCTGTATGCCAAAATCAGTATTAAAACAATAAAAGACCTGAATATTTCAGTTGGTGTGCAATGAATCTAAAATATATGAAAGTTTAATTTTTATCATTACATTATGGAAAATAATGAACTTTTTCACAATATGCTAATTTTTTGAGAAGGACCTGTATATATTTTATATTATATTTATATATATTTTTTAATGAGACCAACATTAACCTCATCATGTCTGCGAGTTTTTCTGCTGAAAACACACTGTTAATCAGCTCTAGGAAGATGTTGAGCACTGGAGTGAAAAAAAAAGTGAGTGTGAAATGAGAAGCTGAGAAGAAAAACAGCTGACCACAGTCACACGGTCGAATGTGTTTGTGTGTGATGTTGATTAATTTATTGGGTTTATATTCCACTCTGCTCTTGGTTGATCTTTATCTCTCATCACGACTATTTTAACACATTATGTATGTACAGATGTTTGGCATGATGTTTGGCCTGATCAAGTATCTCCATTGTCCTGCAGCTTGTCCTTCAGTGTTTTTTTCAATTTTGTTTGGTTCTGTTCCAATGGATTTCTGCTCTCCACAAACCACAGTGAATCTCCACAGAACAACTAAATCACAGACATCAGCCGCATCAGTCACTGAATCACTACATTAAATGATTTCAGCAAGAGATCTGAATCTGAATACCTTACATGAACAAAACATGTATTTTGTGCAAATACAGAAGCAAGTTAAATCAAATTTTTTTTTTTTTTTTTTGTTTTTTTTTTGCAAGTTAAATCAAATGTAGATTTATTCATTAGCCTCATTTTTTTTTTTTTTTTTTTTTTTTTTTTTTTTGTTTTTTTTTTTTTTTTTTTTTTTTTTTTTTTTTTTGTTTTTTTGGTTTTTTTTTTTTTTTTTTTTTTTTTGTTTTTTTTTTGTTTTTTTTTTATTATAATTTTTTTTTTTTTTTTTTTTTTTATTTTTTTTTAATTATTTTTATATTTAATTTTTCATTTTTTTATTTTTGTATGTTATTTTTTTTTGTTTTTTTTTTTTTTTTTATTTTTTTTTTTTTTTTTTTTTTTTTTTTTATTTTATTTTTTTTTTTTTTCTTTTTTTTTTTTTTTTTTTTTTTTTTTTTTTTTTTTTTTTTTGTTTTTTTTTTTTTTTTTTTCTTCAGTTTTTCTTCCACTTTGATCGAGTTCCAATCGTTATCCATGCTATGTTGCATTTTTTTCATATATGTCTGTTGAAACTCTATGATCCACAGATGTTTTGGTCTGATCAAGATCTCTGCTGTGTTCAGATTGTTAACAATCAATTGTTTTGATCCAGGTGTTTTTTCATCTTCCCCAAACCATCATCCACTCCACAGAACACTGAACCCACAAAAAAAAAAGACACATCCTTCCTCATCACTGAACACCACAAGAGAAGCTTTCAGCAAGAGATGAGTTCAGGTACAACAATCTGATCATTTCACATCAACAACGACTGTATTTTATTGTGAATATAGTAGCAAATTATCAGATGAGAGCAGAATCTGCACTTAAATGTGATTTAATGATCTTTCCTGCAAAAAAAGACAAATGCGGCTAACATTGCCTTTAAGAAACTGAAGCTCTCAGGAGCCAAAAAGATCCTGATACTTCTGTGTTTATGCGTGTGAACGTGTGAGAGAGACGGAGTGAGAAAACCAGAGAAGAAACTCACCAGTGCATTTAAAATATTGTTTTTATTACTAAACAATAGCATTCAGATCTGCTTTACATAACATGTCAATATATCACATTTTTAAAAATGACAGAACAGTGCAGAGATAATGAGAGCTTGTTCAGGATCAGGATCATCTGTGTTGACTGAAGAGATAAATGAATCCTGATGACTCAATATGACTCACTTCTGCAGTATTACTCTTTTGAACATATTAATTTCGAACCATTTACAATTGATTTTTGACAGTTTAATGTCACTGTGTGAATGATTTAGACTAAAGGTCGACAGCTCAAACATCACACACAGACAGTTGATCATTATAGGATATCAAATTAATTATTATCAGGGGATTTAAAACAAACTAAATATCAGAATGTTTTTAATATTCAGATTCAGTCATTTGAACTCAGTCTAACGGTGTACAGACAGTATATCTCTCCTAAAGACCGGCTCGAGCGCCAACTAGTGACAGAAGATGGAAAAACAAGATTATTTGACACTGCCCAAGGCCTCAAAACCTGATATGCGAAAACAAAACTATTTAAATATTTCTGTGATCTGTTAAAAATACATTTTCCTAGATTATTTTATGAGTTATGTGTTCACCACCTGATCCTGATCTCAGTGTATTATTCAGTGATCTGTGTTTATGAGGAAATATCAGCAGACTTGTTATATAGCAGCTCAGTTTCCTCACTGAACTCATAGTGAAGGTTATTAAGTCCTCTGTTTTGAGATGATATATAATATCTGAAGGACAGTACTTGTATCATCATGTCTCATGGTGTGTGTTGTTTTCTCTCTTCTCTTCCGGTCCATGATCTCCTCTGCTGGTGGATGTTGTTATTACACTATCTGGAGATGCAGGGCTTCTTCCTTCTTTGAAGGCCATTCACACAAATATGTGTAGTTTGATGAAAGAAATGTATTTTCAAGCAACAAAACTGGAAATATTTCATTATAATATGCATTATTTGTTACCAGGTATTAAAGGTGAGAGGAGCGAATGTTCAGTGCTCTGCACCAAGACTGAGGTGAGACCCTTGAGCAAGAATACTAACCTCTAACTGCTCCCCGTGTGTGTGTATGATTGTGTGTGTGTGTGTGTGGATGGGATAAATGCAGAGCTCATACTCAGTCACTTTCTCTTTCTCTCTCCTGATGAAGCTGCTGTATCTCCCTCTTGTGACTGAATATGAACATCACTCTGATATTTCTGTCCTTTAGAGCACTTACACTCGGGGAATCCCCGTGAGAAGCACCCGACTGCAGCCTGCAGATCGAGGCGCCCCATACCTACTCTGATTGGTTTGATCGTCTTTCATAGACATGATAAGAAATGTATGTGTAGTTGGTGTAGGACAGAGTATGTTGATTAAAAAGCTAAAAATGCTGTGTAGTTTTACAAAGCCTTTACTATAATGCAGTTGTTTATTGTTAACTTGACTCACTATAATTGAA